>NW_026909376.1:0-65000 GCF_033115175.1 Lepus europaeus | reverse complement strand
GCAGGGCCAAGGGGCCACTTCCCCCTCCTAGGCTGGGAAGAGAGGGAGGCTGGAAGTCCTAGGCAGAGGCAACCTGAGGCCCAGAGCTGCTGGCTGCGGAGGGATCCAGGGATCCAGGGCCTCTTACCTGCCATTCTCTGCTCTTGTCTCCCAGGTCCAGGACAGGTCAGCCTCGCGCCTGGGGCAGCACAGCGGGCTGCGCATCGCCAGCAGCCTGCACGTGTGGCAGGCCCCTTTCACCGATGACCTGTGTGTGGTGGGGGAGTGGTCAAAGGAGCCCACCGCTCCAAAGCCCCCGTACCGGGCGTTCCCCAGCACGCAGAAACCACCGCACGTCCCCCTCAGTCACACACTGGTGGTCAAAGCCCAGATAGAGCCCAGGGGGTCCGCAAATGCCCATCTCACAGCGGAGGAAGTAGGGCCCGTCGGCTTCGCCTGTGTCAGTCGTGACCCAAGGTCAGGGCCGGGCCTGGCACCTGACCTCACCGCTGGGGCGCAACAGAGCCCTGGTCTCCAAACAACACCCCCGCTGGAGCAGTGCTGGCCCTCCAACCATCAGCGCCGCCACAAGGATGCGCGGGCCACAGCCGTGTCCCCGGGGGCCGAGCAGGGCTCAGGGGAGGCCCTGAGAGAAGAGTCTCTGGGGATGCTGGGTCCGCAGCCACGACTGGACGCAGCAGCTGAAGCCGACGACGCTGCAGGGGCACCGGACGCAGCCCTGGCCCCGGCCTCAGCCCCAGCTCCGCAAGTCCCTTCTGCTTCAGCCCCAGCCCCACACCTGTCCTTCCCCGCCCCCGGGATCCTGTACTTCTCCTTCCTCCTCCCCACTCTCTTGCTTTTCTCCACCTTAGTGTCCCTGTACCTCAATAAAATTTAATTGGTTGCCCACTGTGGAATGCACAATTGGCGCCGTGCGAGCTCCCCAGGCCGTGCCCTCCCCACCCCACTCTCCCTGCACCATGGCCCCAATGCCCGGGACCTGGATCCTCTGCAGAGGACACTGGCACATCCCCAGGGGCAGAGCCAAGGGGCCCCGTTTGGACAAACAGCACCAAACGCTGCGAAGGCCAAGGCAAGCCAGGAACAGGGAATGCAATGCTCTGCACCTCCCTGCACACAATGGGAGCCCCCAGCTTCCGGGAGGAGGGGGGCACAGGGAGTGGGTTGGGGGCTTCAACTGAGGGAACAACATCGGTCCAGGGACACACACAAACAACACCTGTCACAGGCTCTGGCCCTGTGCTCAAATACGGCTCACTGACAGACGGATCCCAGCAGGGATGTGCCCACTGCACAGGAGACAGGGGGAGCCTTGTCCAGGACCCCACGTGACCCACACTGCCTGCTGTGCAGGCCACATGGGTGGGTGGGTCTCGGCTGGGAAGACGGACACATGATGGAGGATGTCCCCAAGGACAGTGGCTGCTCCTTCCCCGAGCTCCTGGCCTTTCCGGGTCCCTGGCCAGGTCCACCGGGCACCTGGTCTCAGCCATGGGGAGACACTGGCTTCACTCCCACTGGCAGAGGAGGAACCCCCTGAGAGGGAGGCCCCGCCCAGGTCAGGGCTGTGCCGATCCCAGAGGAGGACTCCCCTCCCCACCTGAGCCCGCACTCGGGGACCCTATGGGCCTGTGGCCAAGCAAGAGGGCAGCACAGCAGGGAGCACAGGGATCAGGAAGGCTGCGACTTTCTCCAACAGTTCCCACCCTGAGGATTTTCTCCTCGAATGCCTCAGGTGTTCTACTAGGGCTGAGGGGTGCCCGTGGAGGAGGAAGCCGGGGCCCCGGAAGGCTGACCTGTGTGTGTTCCTGGGAATGGCCTGCATCACACCCAGTGACATCCCTGTCCCCCCACAGTCCTTCTGCAACATGTCATGGGTCACCACCATGCTCCGCCCTGCACACCTGCCCAGTGCAACCCAGGCGCAGCCCACCTGGACTTAGTGAGTGGCCTTAGGTGCACGTGACAGGAGCGGCCCTGGTAGTTCCATTGTGCAGCTCTGGCATGGAGAAGCCCAGACAACTGTGCTCCCCACACGGGCCTGCCGCAGGTAGGTGGCCCATGGCAGGGTGCTGAGCTGAGACATCAACATTCAGAACCAGCAGAGGCCATGAGGTCAGGCTCATTGAAGGCGACACCCCAAGGCGAGATCACGACCACCCTTGAGACACTTGGGAAGGCAGGAGGCTCTTCCTGGCAACCACCTGCCACACAGGACGGTACAGCACACGCCTAGCTTCCTGGCCCACTTTCTACGTCCTGGCTGTGCTAAGCCTAGCTTGACAGCTTGCCTTTGCCCAGTTCCATTCACGTGCTCCTGGGTCAACACATGCAAAAGTGCTTTCCGAAAGCTCAGAGTCATCTCTCCTCCTGAGCATTCTTGCACTGTGCCCAGCTCCTGCCCCACATGCTGACTAGGAGACCCGCTCAGGCCCCTGCGGCTCATCTGCGCTCTCAGGCTTGATGTTCTGCTTTATTCACCCACCCCGCACTTCACAAACACCAGCAAGACCTTCCCCGTGTCACATGCAACCATGACACAGGACAGGCTTCTCCAGTCCCAGCCTGCCTCCTTCCCATCATTCCTTGCTTCTGCCTGCTTTTCCCCATCGCCCGAGTCCTGCACATCCTCTCCTACTGAGTGTCACCTCCCTACCTGCACGTGCCCTCGGGACACCTCAATTCCACCTAAATCACGAAAAAGCCACCTACAACAGGGATCCTGAGCTCTGATGCAGGTCGGGAAGGTAGACTCGGGCACTTGCTACAACATGGATTCCCCCTTCTCTGATTCAGGGCTCCTCAGAGGCAGGACATCCTTTCCCAGCAACCCCTGGAAGGTTTGCCACCACCTAGGCCCACGGGGCTGGCGCTGTGGCCCACAGGGTAAAGCCCCACCTGCAGGGCTGGCATCCCACATCAGAACCCCGGGTCTGGTCCTGCAGCCCTGCTTTCAGTCCAGCTCCCTGCTAACACACCTGGCAGAACAGCGCACGTTGACCCAAGTGCTCCGGTCCCTGCCACCTGTGTGCCAGGCCCAGAAGCTGTTCCAGGCTACTGGCCAGGGGCCTTTCAGAGATTAAATCAGCTCATCAGAGTCGTCCTTCTGTACATCTCTCCCTGTCCTTCCCTCCAACTCTGCCTTTCAACTCAAACATGGAGAGGAGAGGAGAGGAGAGGAGAGGAGAGGAGAGGAGAGGAGAGGAGAGGAGAGGAGAGGAGACCTCCCGGGCCGGCACTGTGGCACAGTAGGTTGTACATCCGCCTATGACAGCGATATACTCTATGGGCGCCAGTTGCATCCCAGCTGCTCCACTTCTGATTCAGCTCTCTGCTAAGACACGAGAAGGCAGTGGAACATGGGCCATGTACTTGACCCCTTATCCACCTGGTAGACCCAGAAGAAGCTCCTGGCTCCTGGCTTTGGATCAGCTCAGCACCGGCTGTTGTGGCCATTTGGGGAGTGAACCATTCGATCAAAGACCTCTCTGCCTCTCTTTCTCCCTCTCTGTCTCCCTCCCTCCCTCCCTCCCTCTCTCTCTCTCTCTCTCTCCTACTTCCCCTTTCTCTCCTGTAACTCTGCCAGTGAAGTAAAGAAATCAAGCTTTACAACTACACAAAACACCTGAGCCCAAACTTAGATGAAAGTGGCTGAACTCCTGGCTCGGCAGTGTAGAGTAGTAGGTTAAGCCTCCACCTGCCAAGCCAGCATCTCATATGGGCACTGGCTTGTGTGCTGGCTGCTCCACTTCCATCCAGCTCCCTGGTGATGGCCTGGGAAAGCAGTGAGGATGACCCAAGTCCTTGGAATCCTGCACCCACACGGGAGACCTGGTAGGAGCTCTCGGCTCCTGGCCTCCGATGAGCCCATTGGAGGACACTGTGGCCATTCGGGGATTGAACCAGCACGTGGAAGACCTCTCTGTCTCTCCCTCTCTGTGTCTCACTCGACTTCTCAGACAAAGAAAGAAAGCAGGATACAAAGCACACCAGCAGCTGAACTCCTCCCAGAAACTTTTCACATAAGCTCTTTGCTCTAGAGAGTACACCCAAAGAGCATCTTTTCAGGCTCCGCATGGGGCACAGGAGAGCTCCCCACAGGGAAGGGGCACGGGCCACTGCCATCTAAACCACTCGACATCGCCAGTGCTGTACCAAGCCCAGCACATGAGCCTGTCCCCCTCATCTTTCAGGGAAGGACATTCCCACAGCAGGGAATTAGCCATTAGCTAACAGGAAGGACACTCACACCATGTGTCCCCATGATGTCCATCTACTCCCCAGACATTCATCACTTCACCACGCCCAACACCACTCCTGGTCTCTCCCCACGCCCCTGGCCAAACCCAACACGCAACAGCCCCGGTGTCTAGGGTCTCCTCAGGATGCTGGATGGAAACACAATCTCACACATGGGACCTATCCCGTCTGGCTCCTCACACTGACCTCCCTCAGGGTCATTTCAGGCCCAGACCCCAGAGATGGCTGGCACGATCCCTAGCAGCCCTGGGGAACCATCAGCAAGTGCACGGGGACGGTAGTCATCACCCTGGTCCTCAGAGAGCCGGCCCTGATCCCAACTCCCCTGGGCGTCTGACTGAGCTTCAAGAACCACCGTGCACTGCTAAAGCCCCAGGTCCTGCAGGACCGTAAGGACCACCCCACGACTCCTCCGGGCTGCGGGCCAGAGCTACGAGCACTCGCGTCTCCACTGACCATCAGCTCCCTAGAGCAGACAGCCCCAGGTGCACACGGGGCAACTGAGTCTGGGCGGTCGCAGCCTCGCTTGGGCTTGGACAGAGAGCAACCACGCTCCAGGTGCCTGTGGCTGGGAGGAGCCCCACTTCAGGGGCTGGGACAGGGCTCCCAATGCACAGGGAGCGGCTCCCGGGCGGTCTCAGGGTGTGATGGGAGCTATTGCTCCTCAGGGTCCACATCTGGGCAGCTGAGGGCGCCGCCAGCTTCACTGGAACACGATCCCCAGGCACCAGACGGGAGGCTGGGGCGTCCTGACAGGGACAATGACCATGCAGAGTGAGGAGCCCTCGAGCACGGGCCAACAGGTCTAGCCCAGCTCTGACAAAGGCTGCACCCACACCTGCTGAGGCAGGCGCAGGCTTCCCCCTCTTGGTGCTATGGGGCACAGTGTGCACAGGGCATGGCTTAGAAGTGCAGCAGGCAGCGCCCGCTGGGATGCGGCAGCCATCTTGTGTGAGAGGAGGGGGCTCCCTGGAGGAGCCACAGGAAGTGACCTCACCTGGAGACCTGGGGGGCGCGGCAACAACCCCAACATTCCAGAGTCGAGTCTGAACCAGCTCACTAGCAGAGAGTCTCGCAGGAAGATGTTCCTGACTTGTATCCCGCGATGCCAAAGCCCAGGCCCCAAGAAAACCTGCTGTGGCCGCCTCGCCCAGTGCTGGGGACGCTGGGCCAGCCCTCACCCGCGACGCTCCTGGGGCTTCCAACAGAAAAAGGCCATGGTGAGCCTGGAAGCAGGACAGGTCTCTGCGGGCCAGGACACCACTGGGAACCCACCAGAAGCCCATGGGCCCCTGGGTGGATGGGCAGGGCCAAGGGGCCACTTCCCCCTCCTAGGCTGGGAAGAGAGGGAGGCTGGAAGTCCTAGGCAGAGGCAGCCTGAGGCCCAGAGCTGCTGGCTGCGGAGGGATCCAGGGATCCAGGGCCTCTTACCTGCCATTCTCTGCTCTTGTCTCCCAGGTCCAGGACAGGTCAGCCTCGCGCCTGGGGCAGCACAGCGGGCTGCGCATCGCCAGCAGCCTGCACGTGTGTCAGGCCCCTTTCACCGATGACCTGTGTGTGGTGGGCGAGTGGTCAAAGGAGCCCACCGCTCCAAAGCCCCCGTACCGGGCGTTCCCCAGCACGCAGAAACCACCGCACGTCCCCCTCAGTCACACACTGGTGGTCAAAGCCCAGATAGAGCCCAGGGGGTCCGCAAATGCCCATCTCACAGCGGAGGAAGTAGGGCCCGTCGGCTTGGCCTGTGTCAGTCGTGACCCAAGGTCAGGGCCGGGCCTGGCACCTGACCTCACCGCTGGGGCGCAACAGAGCCCTGGTCTCCAAACAACACCCCCGCTGGAGCAGTGCTGGCCCTCCAACCATCAGCGCCGCCACAAGGATGCGCGGGGCACAGCCGTGTCCCCGGGGGCCGAGCAGGGCTCAGGGGAGGCCCTGAGAGAAGAGTCTCTGGGGATGGTGGGTCCGCAGCCAGGACTGGACGCAGCAGCTGAAGCCGACGACGCTGCAGGGGCACCGGACGCAGCCCTGGCCCCGGCCTCAGCCCCAGCTCCAGCTCCGCAAGTCCCTTCTGCTTCAGCCCCAGCCCCACACCTGTCCTTCCCCGCCCCCGGGATCCTGTACTTCTCCTTCCTCCTCCCCACTCTCTTGCTTTTCTCCACCTTAGTGTCCCTGTACCTCAATAAAATTTAATTGGTTGCCCACTGTGGAATGCACAATTGGCGCCGTGCGAGCTCCCCAGGCCGTGCCCTCCCCACCCCACTCTCCCTGCACCATGGCCCCAATGCCCGGGACCTGGATCCTCTGCAGAGGACACTGGCACATCCCCAGGGGCAGAGCCAAGGGGCCCCGTTTGGACAAACAGCACCAAACGCTGGGAAGGCTAAGGCAAGCCAGGAACAGGGAATGCAATGCTCTGCACCTCCCTGCACACAATGGGAGCCCCCAGCTTCCGGGAGGAGGGGGGCACAGGCAGTGGGTTGGGGGCTTCAACTGAGGGAACAACATCGGTCCGGGGACACACACAAACAACACCTGTCACAGGCTCTGGCCCTGTGCTCAAATACGGCTCACTGACAGACGGATCCCAGCAGGGATGTGCCCACTGCACAGGAGACAGGGGGAGCCTTGTCCAGGACCCCACGTGACCCACACTGCCTGCTGTGCAGGCCACATGGGTGGGTCTCGGCTGGGAAGACGGACACATGATGGAGGATGTCCCCAAGGACAGTGGCTGCTCCTTCCCCGAGCTCCTGGCCTTTCCGGATCCCTGGCCAGGTCCACCGGGCACCTGGTCTCAGCCATGGGGAGACACTGGCTTCACTCCCATTGGCAGAGGAGGAACCCCCTGAGAGGGAGGCCCCGCCCAGGTCAGGGCTGTGCTGATCCCAGAGGAGGACTCCCCTCCCCACCTGAGCCCGCACTCGGGGACCCTATGGGCCTGTGGCCAAGCAAGAGGGCAGCACAGCAGGGAGCACAGGGATCAGGAAGGCTGGGACTTTCTCCAACAGTTCCCACCCTGAGGATTTTCTCATCGAATGCCTCAGGTGTTCTACTAGGGCTGAGGGGTGCCCGTGGAGGAGGAAGCCGGGGCCCCAGAAGGCTGACCTGTGTGTGTTCCTGGGAATGGCCTGCATCACACCCAGTGACATCCCTGTCCCCCCACAGTCCTTCTGCAACATGTCACGGGTCACCACCATGCTCCGCCCTGCACACCTGCCCAGTGCAACCCAGGCGCAGCCCACCTGGACTTAGTGAGTGGCCTTAGGTGCACGTGACAGGAGTGGCCCTGGTAGTTTCATTGTGCAGCTCTGGCATGGAGAAGCCCAGACAACTGTGCTCCCCACACGGGCCTGCCGCAGGTAGGTGGCCCATGGCAGGGTGCTGAGCTGAGACATCAACATTCAGAACCAGCAGAGGCCATGAGGTCAGGCTCATTGAAGGCGACACCCCAAGGCGAGATCACGACCACCCTTGAGACACTTGGGAAGGCAGGAGGCTCTTCCTGGCAACCACCTGCCACACAGGACGGTACAGCACACGCCTAGCTTCCTGGCCCACTTTCTACGTCCTGGCTGTGCTAAGCCTAGCTTGACAGCTTGCCTTTGCCCAGTTCCATTCACGTGCTCCTGGGTCAACACATGCAAAAGTGCTTTCCGAAAGCTCAGAGTCATCTCTCCTCCTGAGCATTCTTGCACTGTGCCCAGCTCCTGCCCCACATGCTGACTAGGAGACCCGCTCAGGCCCCTGCGGCTCATCTGCGCTCTCAGGCTTGATGTTCTGCTTTATTCACCCACCCCGCACTTCACAAACACCAGCAAGACCTTCCCCGTGTCACATGCAACCATGACACAGGACAGGCTTCTCCAGTCCCAGCCTGCCTCCTTCCCATCATTCCTTGCTTCTGCCTGCTTTTCCCCATCGCCCGAGTCCTGCACATCCTCTCCTACTGAGTGTCACCTCCCTACCTGCACGTGCCCTCGGGACACCTCAATTCCACCTAAATCACGAAAAAGCCACCTACAACAGGGATCCTGAGCTCTGATGCAGGTCGGGAAGGTAGACTCGGGCACTTGCTACAACATGGATTCCCCCTTCTCTGATTCAGGGCTCCTCAGAGGCAGGACATCCTTTCCCAGCAACCCCTGGAAGGTTTGCCACCACCTAGGCCCACGGGGCTGGCGCTGTGGCCCACAGGGTAAAGCCCCACCTGCAGGGCTGGCATCCCACATCAGAACCCCGGGTCTGGTCCTGGAGCCCTGCTTTCAGTCCAGCTCCCTGCTAACACACCTGGCAGAACAGCGCACGTTGACCCAAGTGCTCCGGTCCCTGCCACCTGTGTGCCAGGCCCAGAAGCTGTTCCAGGCTACTGGCCAGGGGCCTTTGAGAGATTAAATCAGCTCATCAGAGTCGTCCTTCTGTACCTCTCTCCCTGTCCTTCCCTCCAACTCTGCCTTTCAACTCAAACATGGAGAGGAGAGGAGAGGAGAGGAGAGGAGAGGAGAGGAGAGGAGAGGAGAGGAGAGGAGAGGAGAGGAGACGAGACCTCCCGGGCCGGCACTGTGGCACAGTAGGTTGTACATCCGCCTATGACAGCGATATACTCTATGGGCGCCAGTTGCATCCCAGCTGCTCCACTTCTGATTCAGCTCTCTGCTAAGACACGAGAAGGCAGTGGAACATGGGCCATGTACTTGACCCCTTATCCAAGTGGTAGACCCAGAAGAAGCTCCTGGCTCCTGGCTTTGGATCAGCTCAGCACCGGCTGTTGTGGCCATTTGGGGAGTGAACCATTCGATCAAAGACCTCTCTGCCTCTCTTTCTCCCTCTCTGTCTCCCTCCCTCCCTCCCTCTCTCTCTCTCTCTCTCTCTCCTACTTCCCCTTTCTCTCCTGTAACTCTGCCAGTGAAGTAAAGAAATCAAGCTTTACAACTACACAAAACACCTGAGCCCAAACTTAGATGAAAGTGGCTGAACTCCTGGCTCGGCAGTGTAGAGTAGTAGGTTAAGCCTCCACCTGCCAAGCCAGCATCTCATATGGGCACTGGCTTGTGTGCTGGCTGCTCCACTTCCATCCAGCTCCCTGGTGATGGCCTGGGAAAGCAGTGAGGATGACCCAAGTCCTTGGAATCCTGCACCCACACGGGAGACCTGGTAGGAGCTCTCGGCTCCTGGCCTCCGATGAGCCCATTGGAGGACACTGTGGCCATTCGGGGATTGAACCAGCACGTGGAAGACCTCTCTGTCTCTCCCTCTCTGTGTCTCACTCGACTTCTCAGACAAAGAAAGAAAGAAAGCAGGATACAAAGCACACCAGCAGCTGAACTCCTCCCAGAAACTTTTCACATAAGCTCTTTGCTCTAGAGAGTACACCCAAAGAGCATCTTTTCAGGCTCCGCATGGGGCACAGGAGAGCTCCCCACAGGGAAGGGGCACGGGCCACTGCCATCTAAACCACTCGACATCGCCAGTGCTGTACCAAGCCCAGCACATGAGCCTGTCCCCCTCATCTTTCAGGGAAGGACATTCCCACAGCAGGGAATTAGCCATTAGCTAACAGGAAGGACACTCACACCATGTGTCCCCACGATGTCCATCTACTCCCCATTCATTCATCACTTCACCACGCCCAACACCACTCCTGGTCTCTCCCCACGCCCCTGGCCAAACCCAACACGCAACAGCCCCGGTGTCTAGGGTCTCCTCAGGATGCTGGATGGAAACACAATCTCACACATGGGACCTATCCCGTCTGGCTCCTCACACTGACCTCCCTCAGGGTCATTTCAGGCCCAGACCCCAGAGATGGCTGGCACGATCCCTAGCAGCCCTGGGGGACCATCAGCAAGTGCACGGGGATGGTAGTCATCACCCTGGTCCTCAGAGAGCCGGCCCTGATCCCAACTCCCCTGGGCGTCTGACTGAGCTTCAAGAACCACCGTGCACTGCTAAAGCCCCAGGTCCTGCAGGACCGTAAGGACCACCCCACGACTCCTCCGGGCTGCGGGCCAGAGCTACGAGCACTCGGGTCTCCACTGACCATCAGCTCCCTAGAGCAGACAGCCCCAGGTGCACACGGGGCAACTGAGTCTGGGCGGTCGCAGCCTCGCTTGGGCTTGGACAGAGAGCAACCACGCTCCAGGTGCCTGTGGCTGGGAGGAGCCCCACTTCAGGGGCTGGGACAGGGCTCCCAATGCACAGGGAGCGGCTCCCGGGCGGTCTCAGGGTGTGATGGGAGCTATTGCTCCTCAGGGTCCACATCTGGGCAGCTGAGGGCGCCGCCAGCTTCACTGGAACACGATCCCCAGGCACCAGACGGGAGGCTGGGGCGTCCTGACAGGGACAATGACCATGCAGAGTGAGGAGCCCTCGAGCACGGGCCAACAGGTCTAGCCCAGCTCTGACAAAGGCTGCACCCACACCTGCTGAGGCAGGCGCAGGCTTCCCCCTCTTGGTGCTATGGGGCACAGTGTGCACAGGGCATGGCTTAGAAGTGCAGCAGGCAGCGCCCGCTGGGATGCGGCAGCCATCTTGTGTGAGAGGAGGGGGCTCCCTGGAGGAGCCACAGGAAGTGACCTCACCTGGAGACCTGGGGGGCGCGGCAACAACCCCAACATTCCAGAGTCGAGTCTGAACCAGCTCACTAGCAGAGAGTCTCGCAGGAAGATGTTCCTGACTTGTATCCCGCGATGCCAAAGCCCAGGCCCCAAGAAAACCTGCTGTGGCCGCCTCGCCCAGTGCTGGGGACGCTGGGCCAGCCCTCACCCGCGACGCTCCTGGGGCTTCCAACAGAAAAAGGCCATGGTGAGCCTGGAAGCAGGACAGGTCTCTGCGGGCCAGGACACCACTGGGAACCCACCAGAAGCCCATGGGCCCCTGGGTGGATGGGCAGGGCCAAGGGGCCACTTCCCCCTCCTAGGCTGGGAAGAGAGGGAGGCTGCAAGTCCTAGGCAGAGGCAGCCTGAGGCCCAGAGCTGCTGGCTGCGGAGGGATCCAGGGATCCAGGGCCTCTTACCTGCCATTCTCTGCTCTTGTCTCCCAGGTCCAGGACAGGTCAGCCTCGCGCCTGGGGCAGCACAGCGGGCTGCGCATCGCCAGCAGCCTGCACGTGTGGCAGGCCCCTTTCACCGATGACCTGTGTGTGGTGGGCGAGTGGTCAAAGGAGCCCACCGCTCCAAAGCCCCCGTACCGGGCGTTCCCCAGCACGCAGAAACCACCGCACGTCCCCCTCAGTCACACACTGGTGGTCAAAGCCCAGATAGAGCCCAGGGGGTCCGCAAATGCCCATCTCACAGCGGAGGAAGTAGGGCCCGTCGGCTTGGCCTGTGTCAGTCGTGACCCAAGGTCAGGGCCGGGCCTGGCACCTGACCTCACCGCTGGGGCGCAACAGAGCCCTGGTCTCCAAACAACACCCCCGCTGGAGCAGTGCTGGCCCTCCAACCATCAGCGCCGCCACAAGGATGCGCGGGGCACAGCCGTGTCCCCGGGGGCCGAGCAGGGCTCAGGGGAGGCCCTGAGAGAAGAGTCTCTGGGGATGGTGGGTCCGCAGCCACGACTGGACGCAGCAGCTGAAGCCGACGACGCTGCAGGGGCACCGGACGCAGCCCTGGCCCCGGCCTCAGCCCCAGCTCCAGCTCCGCAAGTCCCTTCTGCTTCAGCCCCAGCCCCACACCTGTCCTTCCCCGCCCCCGGGATCCTGTACTTCTCCTTCCTCCTCCCCACTCTCTTGCTTTTCTCCACCTTAGTGTCCCTGTACCTCAATAAAATTTAATTGGTTGCCCACTGTGGAATGCACAATTGGCGCCGTGCGAGCTCCCCAGGCCGTGCCCTCCCCACCCCACTCTCCCTGCACCATGGCCCCAATGCCCGGGACCTGGATCCTCTGCAGAGGACACTGGCACATCCCCAGGGGCAGAGCCAAGGGGCCCCGTTTGGACAAACAGCACCAAACGCTGGGAAGGCTAAGGCAAGCCAGGAACAGGGAATGCAATGCTCTGCACCTCCCTGCACACAATGGGAGCCCCCAGCTTCCGGGAGGAGGGGGGCACAGGCAGTGGGTTGGGGGCTTCAACTGAGGGAACAACATCGGTCCAGGGACACACACAAACAACACCTGTCACAGGCTCTGGCCCTGTGCTCAAATACGGCTCACTGACAGACGGATCCCAGCAGGGATGTGCCCACTGCACAGGAGACAGGGGGAGCCTTGGCCAGGACCCCACGTGACCCACACTGCCTGCTGTGCAGGCCACATGGGTGGGTCTCGGCTGGGAAGACGGACACATGATGGAGGATGTCCCCAAGGACAGTGGCTGCTCCTTCCCCGAGCTCCTGGCCTTTCCGGGTCCCTGGCCAGGTCCACCGGGCACCTGGTCTCAGCCATGGGGAGACACTGGCTTCACTCCCATTGGCAGAGGAGGAACCCCCTGAGAGGGAGGCCCCGCCCAGGTCAGGGCTGTGCCGATCCCAGAGGAGGACTCCCCTCCCCACCTGAGCCCGCACTCGGGGACCCTATGGGCCTGTGGCCAAGCAAGAGGGCAGCACAGCAGGGAGCACAGGGATCAGGAAGGCTGGGACTTTCTCCAACAGTTCCCACCCTGAGGATTTTCTCATCGAATGCCTCAGGTGTTCTACTAGGGCTGAGGGGTGCCCGTGGAGGAGGATGCCGGGGCCCCAGAAGGCTGACCTGTGTGTGTTCCTGGGAATGGCCTGCATCACACCCAGTGACATCCCTGTCCCCCCACAGTCCTTCTGCAACATGTCACGGGTCACCACCATGCTCCGCCCTACACACCTGCCCAGTGCAACCCAGGCGCAGCCCACCTGGACTTAGTGAGTGGCCTTAGGTGCACGTGACAGGAGCGGCCCTGGTAGTTCCATTGTGCAGCTCTGGCATGGAGAAGCCCAGACAACTGTGCTCCCCACACGGGCCTGCCGCAGGTAGGTGGCCCATGGCAGGGTGCTGAGCTGAGACATCAACATTCAGAACCAGCAGAGGCCATGAGGTCAGGCTCATTGAAGGCGACACCCCAAGGCGAGATCACGACCACCCTTGAGACACTTGGGAAGGCAGGAGGCTCTTCCTGGCAACCACCTGCCACACAGGACGGTACAGCACACGCCTAGCTTCCTGGCCCACTTTCTACGTCCTGGCTGTGCTAAGCCTAGCTTGACAGCTTGCCTTTGCCCAGTTCCATTCACGTGCTCCTGGGTCAACACATGCAAAAGTGCTTTCCGAAAGCTCAGAGTCATCTCTCCTCCTGAGCATTCTTGCACTGTGCCCAGCTCCTGCCCCACATGCTGACTAGGAGACCCGCTCAGGCCCCTGCGGCTCATCTGCGCTCTCAGGCTTGATGTTCTGCTTTATTCACCCACCCCGCACTTCACAAACACCAGCAAGACCTTCCCCGTGTCACATGCAACCATGACACAGGACAGGCTTCTCCAGTCCCAGCCTGCCTCCTTCCCATCATTCCTTGCTTCTGCCTGCTTTTCCCCATCGCCCGAGTCCTGCACATCCTCTCCTACTGAGTGTCACCTCCCTACCTGCACGTGCCCTCGGGACACCTCAATTCCACCTAAATCACGAAAAAGCCACCTACAACAGGGATCCTGAGCTCTGATGCAGGTCGGGAAGGTAGACTCGGGCACTTGCTACAACATGGATTCCCCCTTCTCTGATTCAGGGCTCCTCAGAGGCAGGACATCCTTTCCCAGCAACCCCTGGAAGGTTTGCCACCACCTAGGCCCACGGGGCTGGCGCTGTGGCCCACAGGGTAAAGCCCCACCTGCAGGGCTGGCATCCCACATCAGAACCCCGGGTCTGGTCCTGGAGCCCTGCTTTCAGTCCAGCTCCCTGCTAACACACCTGGCAGAACAGCGCACGTTGACCCAAGTGCTCCGGTCCCTGCCACCTGTGTGCCAGGCCCAGAAGCTGTTCCAGGCTACTGGCCAGGGGCCTTTGAGAGATTAAATCAGCTCATCAGAGTCGTCCTTCTGTACCTCTCTCCCTGTCCTTCCCTCCAACTCTGCCTTTCAACTCAAACATGGAGAGGAGAGGAGAGGAGAGGAGAGGAGAGGAGAGGAGAGGAGAGGAGAGGAGAGGAGAGGAGACGAGACCTCCCGGGCCGGCACTGTGGCACAGTAGGTTGTACATCCGCCTATGACAGCGATATACTCTATGGGCGCCAGTTGCATCCCAGCTGCTCCACTTCTGATTCAGCTCTCTGCTAAGACACGAGAAGGCAGTGGAACATGGGCCATGTACTTGACCCCTTATCCAAGTGGTAGACCCAGAAGAAGCTCCTGGCTCCTGGCTTTGGATCAGCTCAGCACCGGCTGTTGTGGCCATTTGGGGAGTGAACCATTCGATCAAAGACCTCTCTGCCTCTCTTTCTCCCTCTCTGTCTCCCTCCCTCCCTCCCTCTCTCTCTCTCTCTCTCTCCTACTTCCCCTTTCTCTCCTGTAACTCTGCCAGTGAAGTAAAGAAATCAAGCTTTACAACTACACAAAACACCTGAGTCCAAACTTAGATGAAAGTGGCTGAACTCCTGGCTCGGCAGTGTAGAGTAGTAGGTTAAGCCTCCACCTGCCAAGCCAGCATCTCATATGGGCACTGGCTTGTGTGCTGGCTGCTCCACTTCCATCCAGCTCCCTGGTGATGGCCTGGGAAAGCAGTGAGGATGACCCAAGTCCTTGGAATCCTGCACCCACACGGGAGACCTGGTAGGAGCTCTCGGCTCCTGGCCTCCGATGAGCCCATTGGAGGACACTGTGGCCATTCGGGGATTGAACCAGCACGTGGAAGGCCTCTCTGTCTCTCCCTCTCTGTGTCTCACTCGACTTCTCAGACAAAGAAAGAAAGCAGGATACAAAGCACACCAGCAGCTGAACTCCTCCCAGAAACTTTTCACATAAGCTCTTTGCTCTAGAGAGTACACCCAAAGAGCATCTTTTCAGGCTCCGCATGGGGCACAGGAGAGCTCCCCACAGGGAAGGGGCACGGGCCACTGCCATCTAAACCACTCGACATCGCCAGTGCTGTACCAAGCCCAGCACATGAGCCTGTCCCCCTCATCTTTCAGGGAAGGACATTCCCACAGCAGGGAATTAGCCATTAGCTAACAGGAAGGACACTCACACCATGTGTCCCCACGATGTCCATCTACTCCCCAGACATTCATCACTTCACCACGCCCAACACCACTCCTGGTCTCTCCCCACGCCCCTGGCCAAACCCAACACGCAACAGCCCCGGTGTCTAGGGTCTCCTCAGGATGCTGGATGGAAACACAATCTCACACATGGGACCTATCCCGTCTGGCTCCTCACACTGACCTCCCTCAGGGTCATTTCAGGCCCAGACCCCAGAGATGGCTGGCACGATCCCTAGCAGCCCTGGGGGACCATCAGCAAGTGCACGGGGACGGTAGTCATCACCCTGGTCCTCAGAGAGCCGGCCCTGATCCCAACTCCCCTGGGCGTCTGACTGAGCTTCAAGAACCACCGTGCACTGCTAAAGCCCCAGGTCCTGCAGGACCGTAAGGACCACCCCACGACTCCTCCGGGCTGCGGGCCAGAGCTACGAGCACTCGCGTCTCCACTGACCATCAGCTCCCTAGAGCAGACAGCCCCAGGTGCACACGGGGCAACTGAGTCTGGGCGGTCGCAGCCTCGCTTGGGCTTGGACAGAGAGCAACCACGCTCCAGGTGCCTGTGGCTGGGAGGAGCCCCACTTCAGGGGCTGGGACAGGGCTCCCAATGCACAGGGAGCGGCTCCCGGGCGGTCTCAGGGTGTGATGGGAGCTATTGCTCCTCAGGGTCCACATCTGGGCAGCTGAGGGCGCCGCCAGCTTCACTGGAACACGATCCCCAGGCACCAGACGGGAGGCTGGGGCGTCCTGACAGGGACAATGACCATGCAGAGTGAGGAGCCCTCGAGCACGGGCCAACAGGTCTAGCCCAGCTCTGACAAAGGCTGCACCCACACCTGCTGAGGCAGGCGCAGGCTTCCCCCTCTTGGTGCTATGGGGCACAGTGTGCACAGGGCATGGCTTAGAAGTGCAGCAGGCAGCGCCCGCTGGGATGCGGCAGCCATCTTGTGTGAGAGGAGGGGGCTCCCTGGAGGAGCCACAGGAAGTGACCTCACCTGGAGACCTGGGGGGCGCGGCAACAACCCCAACATTCCAGAGTCGAGTCTGAACCAGCTCACTAGCAGAGAGTCTCGCAGGAAGATGTTCCTGACTTGTATCCCGCGATGCCAAAGCCCAGGCCCCAAGAAAACCTGCTGTGGCCGCCTCGCCCAGTGCTGGGGACGCTGGGCCAGCCCTCACCCGCGACGCTCCTGGGGCTTCCAACAGAAAAAGGCCATGGTGAGCCTGGAAGCAGGACAGGTCTCTGCGGGCCAGGACACCACTGGGAACCCACCAGAAGCCCATGGGCCCCTGGGTGGATGGGCAGGGCCAAGGGGCCACTTCCCCCTCCTAGGCTGGGAAGAGAGGGAGGCTGCAAGTCCTAGGCAGAGGCAGCCTGAGGCCCAGAGCTGCTGGCTGCGGAGGGATCCAGGGATCCAGGGCCTCTTACCTGCCATTCTCTGCTCTTGTCTCCCAGGTCCAGGACAGGTCAGCCTCGCGCCTGGGGCAGCACAGCGGGCTGCGCATCGCCAGCAGCCTGCACGTGTGGCAGGCCCCTTTCACCAATGACCTGTGTGTGGTGGGGGAGTGGTCAAAGGAGCCCACCGCTCCAAAGCCCCCGTACCGGGCGTTCCCCAGCACGCAGAAACCACCGCACGTCCCCCTCAGTCACACACTGGTGGTCAAAGCCCAGATAGAGCCCAGGGGGTCCGCAAATGCCCATCTCACAGCGGAGGAAGTAGGGCCCGTCGGCTTGGCCTGTGTCAGTCGTGACCCAAGGTCAGGGCCGGGCCTGGCACCTGACCTCACCGCTGGGGCGCAACAGAGCCCTGGTCTCCAAACAACACCCCCGCTGGAGCAGTGCTGGCCCTCCAACCATCAGCGCCGCCACAAGGATGCGCGGGGCACAGCCGTGTCCCCGGGGGCCGAGCAGGGCTCAGGGGAGGCCCTGAGAGAAGAGTCTCTGGGGATGGTGGGTCCGCAGCCACGACTGGACGCAGCAGCTGAAGCCGACGACGCTGCAGGGGCACCGGACGCAGCCCTGGCCCCGGCCTCAGCCCCAGCTCCAGCTCCGCAAGTCCCTTCTGCTTCAGCCCCAGCCCCACACCTGTCCTTCCCCGCCCCCGGGATCCTGTACTTCTCCTTCCTCCTCCCCACTCTCTTGCTTTTCTCCACCTTAGTGTCCCTGTACCTCAATAAAATTTAATTGGTTGCCCACTGTGGAATGCACAATTGGCGCCGTGCGAGCTCCCCAGGCCGTGCCCTCCCCACCCCACTCTCCCTGCACCATGGCCCCAATGCCCGGGACCTGGATCCTCTGCAGAGGACACTGGCACATCCCCAGGGGCAGAGCCAAGGGGCCCCGTTTGGACAAACAGCACCAAACGCTGGGAAGGCTAAGGCAAGCCAGGAACAGGGAATGCAATGCTCTGCACCTCCCTGCACACAATGGGAGCCCCCAGCTTCCGGGAGGAGGGGGGCACAGGCAGTGGGTTGGGGGCTTCAACTGAGGGAACAACATCGGTCCAGGGACACACACAAACAACACCTGTCACAGGCTCTGGCCCTGTGCTCAAATACGGCTCACTGA
This sequence comes from Lepus europaeus, assembly GCF_033115175.1. Taxonomy (NCBI): domain Eukaryota; kingdom Metazoa; phylum Chordata; class Mammalia; order Lagomorpha; family Leporidae; genus Lepus; species Lepus europaeus. Next base: position 47,024 of record NW_026909376.1, on the reverse strand, counting down.
CAGACGGATCCCAGCAGGGATGTGCCCACTGCACAGGAGACAGGGGGAGCCTTGTCCAGGACCCCACGTGACCCACACTGCCTGCTGTGCAGGCCACATGGGTGGGTCTCGGCTGGGAAGACGGACACATGATGGAGGATGTCCCCAAGGACAGTGGCTGCTCCTTCCCCGAGCTCCTGGCCTTTCCGGGTCCCTGGCCAGGTCCACCGGGCACCTGGTCTCAGCCATGGGGAGACACTGGCTTCACTCCCACTGGCAGAGGAGGAACCCCCTGAGAGGGAGGCCCCGCCCAGGTCAGGGCTGTGCCGATCCCAGAGGAGGACTCCCCTCCCCACCTGAGCCCGCACTCGGGGACCCTATGGGCCTGTGGCCAAGCAAGAGGGCAGCACAGCAGGGAGCACAGGGATCAGGAAGGCTGCGACTTTCTCCAACAGTTCCCACCCTGAGGATTTTCTCATCGAATGCCTCAGGTGTTCTACTAGGGCTGAGGGGTGCCCGTGGAGGAGGAAGCCGGGGCCCCGGAAGGCTGACCTGTGTGTGTTCCTGGGAATGGCCTGCATCACACCCAGTGACATCCCTGTCCCCCCACAGTCCTTCTGCAACATGTCACGGGTCACCACCATGCTCCGCCCTGCACACCTGCCCAGTGCAACCCAGGCGCAGCCCACCTGGACTTAGTGAGTGGCCTTAGGTGCACGTGACAGGAGCGGCCCTGGTAGTTCCATTGTGCAGCTCTGGCATGGAGAAGCCCAGACAACTGTGCTCCCCACACGGGCCTGCCGCAGGTAGGTGGCCCATGGCAGGGTGCTGAGCTGAGACATCAACATTCAGAACCAGCAGAGGCCATGAGGTCAGGCTCATTGAAGGCGACACCCCAAGGCGAGATCACGACCACCCTTGAGACACTTGGGAAGGCAGGAGGCTCTTCCTGGCAACCACCTGCCACACAGGACGGTACAGCACACGCCTAGCTTCCTGGCCCACTTTCTACGTCCTGGCTGTGCTAAGCCTAGCTTGACAGCTTGCCTTTGCCCAGTTCCATTCACGTGCTCCTGGGTCAACACATGCAAAAGTGCTTTCCGAAAGCTCAGAGTCATCTCTCCTCCTGAGCATTCTTGCACTGTGCCCAGCTCCTGCCCCACATGCTGACTAGGAGACCCGCTCAGGCCCCTGCGGCTCATCTGCGCTCTCAGGCTTGATGTTCTGCTTTATTCACCCACCCCGCACTTCACAAACACCAGCAAGACCTTCCCCGTGTCACATGCAACCATGACACAGGACAGGCTTCTCCAGTCCCAGCCTGCCTCCTTCCCATCATTCCTTGCTTCTGCCTGCTTTTCCCCATCGCCCGAGTCCTGCACATCCTCTCCTACTGAGTGTCACCTCCCTACCTGCACGTGCCCTCGGGACACCTCAATTCCACCTAAATCACGAAAAAGCCACCTACAACAGGGATCCTGAGCTCTGATGCAGGTCGGGAAGGTAGACTCGGGCACTTGCTACAACATGGATTCCCCCTTCTCTGATTCAGGGCTCCTCAGAGGCAGGACATCCTTTCCCAGCAACCCCTGGAAGGTTTGCCACCACCTAGGCCCACGGGGCTGGCGCTGTGGCCCACAGGGTAAAGCCCCACCTGCAGGGCTGGCATCCCACATCAGAACCCCGGGTCTGGTCCTGCAGCCCTGCTTTCAGTCCAGCTCCCTGCTAACACACCTGGCAGAACAGCGCACGTTGACCCAAGTGCTCCGGTCCCTGCCACCTGTGTGCCAGGCCCAGAAGCTGTTCCAGGCTACTGGCCAGGGGCCTTTGAGAGATTAAATCAGCTCATCAGAGTCGTCCTTCTGTACCTCTCTCCCTGTCCTTCCCTCCAACTCTGCCTTTCAACTCAAACATGGAGAGGAGAGGAGAGGAGAGGAGAGGAGAGGAGAGGAGAGGAGAGGAGAGGAGAGGAGAGGAGAGGAGAGGAGAGGAGAGGAGAGGAGAGGAGACCTCCCGGGCCGGCACTGTGGCACAGTAGGTTGTACATCCGCCTATGACAGCGATATACTCTATGGGCGCCAGTTGCATCCCAGCTGCTCCACTTCTGATTCAGCTCTCTGCTAAGACACGAGAAGGCAGTGGAACATGGGCCATGTACTTGACCCCTTATCCACGTGGTAGACCCAGAAGAAGCTCCTGGCTCCTGGCTTTGGATCAGCTCAGCACCGGCTGTTGTGGCCATTTGGGGAGTGAACCATTCGATCAAAGACCTCTCTGCCTCTCTTTCTCCCTCTCTGTCTCCCTCCCTCCCTCCCTCTCTCTCTCTCTCTCTCTCCTACTTCCCCTTTCTCTCCTGTAACTCTGCCAGTGAAGTAAAGAAATCAAGCTTTACAACTACACAAAACACCTGAGCCCAAACTTAGATGAAAGTGGCTGAACTCCTGGCTCGGCAGTGTAGAGTAGTAGGTTAAGCCTCCACCTGCCAAGCCAGCATCTCATATGGGCACTGGCTTGTGTGCTGGCTGCTCCACTTCCATCCAGCTCCCTGGTGATGGCCTGGGAAAGCAGTGAGGATGACCCAAGTCCTTGGAATCCTGCACCCACACGGGAGACCTGGTAGGAGCTCTCGGCTCCTGGCCTCCGATGAGCCCATTGGAGGACACTGTGGCCATTCGGGGATTGAACCAGCACGTGGAAGACCTCTCTGTCTCTCCCTCTCTGTGTCTCACTCGACTTCTCAGACAAAGAAAGAAAGCAGGATACAAAGCACACCAGCAGCTGAACTCCTCCCAGAAACTTTTCACATAAGCTCTTTGCTCTAGAGAGTACACCCAAAGAGCATCTTTTCAGGCTCCGCATGGGGCACAGGAGAGCTCCCCACAGGGAAGGGGCACGGGCCACTGCCATCTAAACCACTCGACATCGCCAGTGCTGTACCAAGCCCAGCACATGAGCCTGTCCCCCTCATCTTTCAGGGAAGGACATTCCCACAGCAGGGAATTAGCCATTAGCTAACAGGAAGGACACTCACACCATGTGTCCCCACGATGTCCATCTACTCCCCAGACATTCATCACTTCACCACGCCCAACACCACTCCTGGTCTCTCCCCACGCCCCTGGCCAAACCCAACACGCAACAGCCCCGGTGTCTAGGGTCTCCTCAGGATGCTGGATGGAAACACAATCTCACACATGGGACCTATCCCGTCTGGCTCCTCACACTGACCTCCCTCAGGGTCATTTCAGGCCCAGACCCCAGAGATGGCTGGCACGATCCCTAGCAGCCCTGGGGGACCATCAGCAAGTGCACGGGGACGGTAGTCATCACCCTGGTCCTCAGAGAGCCGGCCCTGATCCCAACTCCCCTGGGCGTCTGACTGAGCTTCAAGAACCACTGTGCACTGCTAAAGCCCCAGGTCCTGCAGGACCGTAAGGACCACCCCACGACTCCTCCGGGCTGCGGGCCAGAGCTACGAGCACTCGGGTCTCCACTGACCATCAGCTCCCTAGAGCAGACAGCCCCAGGTGCACACGGGGCAACTGAGTCTGGGCGGTCGCAGCCTCGCTTGGGCTTGGACAGAGAGCAACCACGCTCCAGGTGCCTGTGGCTGGGAGGAGCCCCACTTCAGGGGCTGGGACAGGGCTCCCAATGCACAGGGAGCGGCTCCCGGGCGGTCTCAGGGTGTGATGGGAGCTATTGCTCCTCAGGGTCCACATCTGGGCAGCTGAGGGCGCCGCCAGCTTCACTGGAACACGATCCCCAGGCACCAGACGGGAGGCTGGGGCGTCCTGACAGGGACAATGACCATGCAGAGTGAGGAGCCCTCGAGCACGGGCCAACAGGTCTAGCCCAGCTCTGACAAAGGCTGGACCCACACCTGCTGAGGCAGGCGCAGGCTTCCCCCTCTTGGTGCTATGGGGCACAGTGTGCACAGGGCATGGCTTAGAAGTGCAGCAGGCAGCGCCCGCTGGGATGCGGCAGCCATCTTGTGTGAGAGGAGGGGGCTCCCTGGAGGAGCCACAGGAAGTGACCTCACCTGGAGACCTGGGGGGCGCGGCAACAACCCCAACATTCCAGAGTCGAGTCTGAACCAGCTCACTAGCAGAGAGTCTCGCAGGAAGATGTTCCTGACTTGTATCCCGCGATGCCAAAGCCCAGGCCCCAAGAAAACCTGCTGTGGCCGCCTCGCCCAGTGCTGGGGACGCTGGGCCAGCCCTCACCCGCGACGCTCCTGGGGCTTCCAACAGAAAAAGGCCATGGTGAGCCTGGAAGCAGGACAGGTCTCTGCGGGCCAGGACACCACTGGGAACCCACCAGAAGCCCATGGGCCCCTGGGTGGATGGGCAGGGCCAAGGGGCCACTTCCCCCTCCTAGGCTGGGAAGAGAGGGAGGCTGGAAGTCCTAGGCAGAGGCAGCCTGAGGCCCAGAGCTGCTGGCTGCGGAGGGATCCAGGGATCCAGGGCCTCTTACCTGCCATTCTCTGCTCTTGTCTCCCAGGTCCAGGACAGGTCAGCCTCGCGCCTGGGGCAGCACAGCGGGCTGCGCATCGCCAGCAGCCTGCACGTGTGGCAGGCCCCTTTCACCGATGACCTGTGTGTGGTGGGCGAGTGGTCAAAGGAGCCCACCGCTCCAAAGCCCCCGTACCGGGCGTTCCCCAGCACGCAGAAACCACCGCACGTCCCCCTCAGTCACACACTGGTGGTCAAAGCCCAGATAGAGCCCAGGGGGTCCGCAAATGCCCATCTCACAGCAGAGGAAGTAGGGCCCGTCGGCTTGGCCTGTGTCAGTCGTGACCCAAGGTCAGGGCCGGGCCTGGCACCTGACCTCACCGCTGGGGCGCAACAGAGCCCTGGTCTCCAAACAACACCCCCGCTGGAGCAGTGCTGGCCCTCCAACCATCAGCGCCGCCACAAGGATGCGCGGGGCACAGCCGTGTCCCCGGGGGCCGAGCAGGGCTCAGGGGAGGCCCTGAGAGAAGAGTCTCTGGGGATGGTGGGTCCGCAGCCACGACTGCACGCAGCAGCTGAAGCCGACGACGCTGCAGGGGCACCGGACGCAGCCCTGGCCCCGGCCTCAGCCCCAGCTCCAGCTCCGCAAGTCCCTTCTGCTTCAGCCCCAGCCCCACACCTGTCCTTCCCCGCCCCCGGGATCCTGTACTTCTCCTTCCTCCTCCCCACTCTCTTGCTTTTCTCCACCTTAGTGTCCCTGTACCTCAATAAAATTTAATTGGTTGCCCACTGTGGAATGCACAATTGGCGCCGTGCGAGCTCCCCAGGCCGTGCCCTCCCCACCCCACTCTCCCTGCACCATGGCCCCAATGCCCGGGACCTGGATCCTCTGCAGAGGACACTGGCACATCCCCAGGGGCAGAGCCAAGGGGCCCCGTTTGGACAAACAGCACCAAACGCTGGGAAGGCTAAGGCAAGCCAGGAACAGGGAATGCAATGCTCTGCACCTCCCTGCACACAATGGGAGCCCCCAGCTTCCGGGAGGAGGGGGGCACAGGCAGTGGGTTGGGGGCTTCAACTGAGGGAACAACATCGGTCCAGGGACACACACAAACAACACCTGTCACAGGCTCTGGCCCTGTGCTCAAATACGGCTCACTGACAGACGGATCCCAGCAGGGATGTGCCCACTGCACAGGAGACAGGGGGAGCCTTGTCCAGGACCCCACGTGACCCACACTGCCTGCTGTGCAGGCCACATGGGTGGGTCTCGGCTGGGAAGACGGACACATGATGGAGGATGTCCCCAAGGACAGTGGCTGCTCCTTCCCCGAGCTCCTGGCCTTTCCGGGTCCCTGGCCAGGTCCACCGGGCACCTGGTCTCAGCCATGGGGAGACACTGGCTTCACTCCCACTGGCAGAGGAGGAACCCCCTGAGAGGGAGGCCCCGCCCAGGTCAGGGCTGTGCCGATCCCAGAGGAGGACTCCCCTCCCCACCTGAGCCCGCACTCGGGGACCCTATGGGCCTGTGGCCAAGCAAGAGGGCAGCACAGCAGGGAGCACAGGGATCAGGAAGGCTGCGACTTTCTCCAACAGTTCCCACCCTGAGGATTTTCTCATCGAATGCCTCAGGTGTTCTACTAGGGCTGAGGGGTGCCCGTGGAGGAGGAAGCCGGGGCCCCGGAAGGCTGACCTGTGTGTGTTCCTGGGAATGGCCTGCATCACACCCAGTGACATCCCTGTCCCCCCACAGTCCTTCTGCAACATGTCACGGGTCACCACCATGCTCCGCCCTGCACACCTGCCCAGTGCAACCCAGGCGCAGCCCACCTGGACTTAGTGAGTGGCCTTAGGTGCACGTGACAGGAGCGGCCCTGGTAGTTCCATTGTGCAGCTCTGGCATGGAGAAGCCCAGACAACTGTGCTCCCCACACGGGCCTGCCGCAGGTAGGTGGCCCATGGCAGGGTGCTGAGCTGAGACATCAACATTCAGAACCAGCAGAGGACATGAGGTCAGGCTCATTGAAGGCGACACCCCAAGGCGAGATCACGACCACCCTTGAGACACTTGGGAAGGCAGGAGGCTCTTCCTGGCAACCACCTGCCACACAGGACGGTACAGCACACGCCTAGCTTCCTGGCCCACTTTCTACGTCCTGGCTGTGCTAAGCCTAGCTTGACAGCTTGCCTTTGCCCAGTTCCATTCACGTGCTCCTGGGTCAACACATGCAAAAGTGCTTTCTGAAAGCTCAGAGTCATCTCTCCTCCTGAGCATTCTTGCACTGTGCCCAGCTCCTGCCCCACATGCTGACTAGGAGACCCGCTCAGGCCCCTGCGGCTCATCTGCGCTCTCAGGCTTGATGTTCTGCTTTATTCACCCACCCCGCACTTCACAAACACCAGCAAGACCTTCCCCGTGTCACATGCAACCATGACACAGGACAGGCTTCTCCAGTCCCAGCCTGCCTCCTTCCCATCATTCCTTGCTTCTGCCTGCTTTTCCCCATCGCCCGAGTCCTGCACATCCTCTCCTACTGAGTGTCACCTCCCTACCTGCACGTGCCCTCGGGACACCTCAATTCCACCTAAATCACGAAAAAGCCACCTACAACAGGGATCCTGAGCTCTGATGCAGGTCGGGAAGGTAGACTCGGGCACTTGCTACAACATGGATTCCCCCTTCTCTGATTCAGGGCTCCTCAGAGGCAGGACATCCTTTCCCAGCAACCCCTGGAAGGTTTGCCACCACCTAGGCCCACGGGGCTGGCGCTGTGGCCCACAGGGTAAAGCCCCACCTGCAGGGCTGGCATCCCACATCAGAACCCCGGGTCTGGTCCTGCAGCCCTGCTTTCAGTCCAGCTCCCTGCTAACACACCTGGCAGAACAGCGCACGTTGACCCAAGTGCTCCGGTCCCTGCCACCTGTGTGCCAGGCCCAGAAGCTGTTCCAGGCTACTGGCCAGGGGCCTTTGAGAGATTAAATCAGCTCATCAGAGTCGTCCTTCTGTACCTCTCTCCCTGTCCTTCCCTCCAACTCTGCCTTTCAACTCAAACATGGAGAGGAGAGGAGAGGAGAGGAGAGGAGAGGAGAGGAGAGGAGAGGAGAGGAGAGGAGAGGAGACCTCCCGGGCCGGCACTGTGGCACAGTAGGTTGTACATCCACCTATGACAGCGATATACTCTATGGGCGCCAGTTGCATCCCAGCTGCTCCACTTCTGATTCAGCTCTCTGCTAAGACACGAGAAGGCAGTGGAACATGGGCCATGTACTTGACCCCTTATCCACCTGGTAGACCCAGAAGAAGCTCCTGGCTCCTGGCTTTGGATCAGCTCAGCACCGGCTGTTGTGGCCATTTGGGGAGTGAACCATTCGATCAAAGACCTCTCTGCCTCTCTTTCTCCCTCTCTGTCTCCCTCCCTCCCTCCCTCTCTCTCTCTCTCTCTCTCTCTCTCTCTCCTACTTCCCCTTTCTCTCCTGTAACTCTGCCAGTGAAGTAAAGAAATCAAGCTTTACAACTACACAAAACACCTGAGCCCAAACTTAGATGAAAGTGGCTGAACTCCTGGCTCGGCAGTGTAGAGTAGTAGGTTAAGCCTCCACCTGCCAAGCCAGCATCTCATATGGGCACTGGCTTGTGTGCTGGCTGCTCCACTTCCATCCAGCTCCCTGGTGATGGCCTGGGAAAGCAGTGAGGATGACCCAAGTCCTTGGAATCCTGCACCCACACGGGAGACCTGGTAGGAGCTCTCGGCTCCTGGCCTCCGATGAGCCCATTGGAGGACACTGTGGCCATTCGGGGATTGAACCAGCACGTGGAAGGCCTCTCTGTCTCTCCCTCTCTGTGTCTCACTCGACTTCTCAAAGAAAGAAAGCAGGATACAAAGCACACCAGCAGCTGAACTCCTCCCAGAAACTTTTCACATAAGCTCTTTGCTCTAGAGAGTACACCCAAAGAGCATCTTTTCAGGCTCCGCATGGGGCACAGGAGAGCTCCCCACAGGGAAGGGGCACGGGCCACTGCCATCTAAACCACTCGACATCGCCAGTGCTGTACCAAGCCCAGCACATGAGCCTGTCCCCCTCATCTTTCAGGGAAGGACATTCCCACAGCAGGGAATTAGCCATTAGCTAACAGGAAGGACACTCACACCATGTGTCCCCACGATGTCCATCTACTCCCCAGACATTCATCACTTCACCACGCCCAACACCACTCCTGGTCTCTCCCCACGCCCCTGGACAAACCCAACACGCAACAGCCCCGGTGTCTAGGGTCTCCTCAGGATGCTGGATGGAAACACAATCTCACACATGGGACCTATCCCGTCTGGCTCCTGACTCTGACCTCCCTCAGGGTCATTTCAGGCCCAGACCCCAGAGATGGCTGGCACGATCCCTAGCAGCCCTGGGGGACCATCAGCAAGTGCACGGGGACGGTAGTCATCACCCTGGTCCTCAGAGAGCCGGCCCTGATCCCAACTCCCCTGGGCGTCTGACTGAGCTTCAAGAACCACCGTGCACTGCTAAAGCCCCAGGTCCTGCAGGACCGTAAGGACCACCCCACGACTCCTCCGGGCTGCGGGCCAGAGCTACGAGCACTCGGGTCTCCACTGACCATCAGCTCCCTAGAGCAGACAGCCCCAGGTGCACACGGGGCAACTGAGTCTGGGCGGTCGCAGCCTCGCTTGGGCTTGGACAGAGAGCAACCACGCTCCAGGTGCCTGTGGCTGGGAGGAGCCCCACTTCAGGGGCTGGGACAGGGCTCCCAATGCACAGGGAGCGGCTCCCGGGCGGTCTCAGGGTGTGATGGGAGCTATTGCTCCTCAGGGTCCACATCTGGGCAGCTGAGGGCGCCGCCAGCTTCACTGGAACACGATCCCCAGGCACCAGACGGGAGGCTGGGGCGTCCTGACAGGGACAATGACCATGCAGAGTGAGGAGCCCTCGAGCACGGGCCAACAGGTCTAGCCCAGCTCTGACAAAGGCTGGACCCACACCTGCTGAGGCAGGCGCAGGCTTCCCCCTCTTGGTGCTATGGGGCACAGTGTGCACAGGGCATGGCTTAGAAGTGCAGCAGGCAGCGCCCGCTGGGATGCGGCAGCCATCTTGTGTGAGAGGAGGGGGCTCCCTGGAGGAGCCACAGGAAGTGACCTCACCTGGAGACCTGGGGGGCGCGGCAACAACCCCAACATTCCAGAGTCGAGTCTGAACCAGCTCACTAGCAGAGAGTCTCGCAGGAAGATGTTCCTGACTTGTATCCCGCGATGCCAAAGCCCAGGCCCCAAGAAAACCTGCTGTGGCCGCCTCGCCCAGTGCTGGGGACGCTGGGCCAGCCCTCACCCGCGACGCTCCTGGGGCTTCCAACAGAAAAAGCCATGGTGAGCCTGGAAGCAGGACAGGTCTCTGTGGGCCAGGACACCACTGGGAACCCACCAGAAGCCCATGGGCCCCTGGGTGGATGGGCAGGGCCAAGGGGCCACTTCCCCCTCCTAGGCTGGGAAGAGAGGGAGGCTGGAAGTCCTAGGCAGAGGCAGCCTGAGGCCCAGAGCTGCTGGCTGCGGAGGGATCCAGGGATCCAGGGCCTCTTACCTGCCATTCTCTGCTCTTGTCTCCCAGGTCCAGGACAGGTCAGCCTCGCGCCTGGGGCAGCACAGCGGGCTGCGCATCGCCAGCAGCCTGCACGTGTGGCAGGCCCCTTTCACCGATGACCTGTGTGTGGTGGGGGAGTGGTCAAAGGAGCCCACCGCTCCAAAGCCCCCGTACCGGGCGTTCCCCAGCACGCAGAAACCACCGCACGTCCCCCTCAGTCACACACTGGTGGTCAAAGCCCAGATAGAGCCCAGGGGGTCCGCAAATGCCCATCTCACAGCGGAGGAAGTAGGGCCCGTCGGCTTGGCCTGTGTCAGTCGTGACCCAAGGTCAGGGCCGGGCCTGGCACCTGACCTCACCGCTGGGGCGCAACAGAGCCCTGGTCTCCAAACAACACCCCCGCTGGAGCAGTGCTGGCCCTCCAACCATCAGCGCCGCCACAAGGATGCGCGGGGCACAGCCGTGTCCCCGGGGGCCGAGCAGGGCTCAGGGGAGGCCCTGAGAGAAGAGTCTCTGGGGATGGTGGGTCCGCAGCCACGACTGGACGCAGCAGCTGAAGCCGACGACGCTGCAGGGGCACCGGACGCAGCCCTGGCCCCGGCCTCAGCCCCAGCTCCAGCTCCGCAAGTCCCTTCTGCTTCAGCCCCAGCCCCACACCTGTCCTTCCCCGCCCCCGGGATCCTGTACTTCTCCTTCCTCCTCCCCACTCTCTTGCTTTTCTCCACCTTAGTGTCCCTGTACCTCAATAAAATTTAATTGGTTGCCCACTGTGGAATGCACAATTGGCGCCGTGCGAGCTCCCCAGGCCGTGCCCTCCCCACCCCACTCTCCCTGCACCATGGCCCCAATGCCCGGGACCTGGATCCTCTGCAGAGGACACTGGCACATCCCCAGGGGCAGAGCCAAGGGGCCCCGTTTGGACAAACAGCACCAAACGCTGGGAAGGCTAAGGCAAGCCAGGAACAGGGAATGCAATGCTCTGCACCTCCCTGCACACAATGGGAGCCCCCAGCTTCCGGGAGGAGGGGGGCACAGGCAGTGGGTTGGGGGCTTCAACTGAGGGAACAACATCGGTCCGGGGACACACACAAACAACACCTGTCACAGGCTCTGGCCCTGTGCTCAAATACGGCTCACTGACAGACGGATCCCAGCAGGGATGTGCCCACTGCACAGGAGACAGGGGGAGCCTTGTCCAGGACCCCACGTGACCCACACTGCCTGCTGTGCAGGCCACATGGGTGGGTCTCGGCTGGGAAGACGGACACATGATGGAGGATGTCCCCAAGGACAGTGGCTGCTCCTTCCCGAGCTCCTGGCCTTTCCGGGTCCCTGGCCAGGTCCACCGGGCACCTGGTCTCAGCCATGGGGAGACACTGGCTTCACTCCCACTGGCAGAGGAGGAACCCCCTGAGAGGGAGGCCCCGCCCAGGTCAGGGCTGTGCCGATCCCAGAGGAGGACTCCCCTCCCCACCTGAGCCCGCACTCGGGGACCCTATGGGCCTGTGGCCAAGCAAGAGGGCAGCACAGCAGGGAGCACAGGGATCAGGAAGGCTGCGACTTTCTCCAACAGTTCCCACCCTGAGGATTTTCTCATCGAATGCCTCAGGTGTTCTACTAGGGCTGAGGGGTGCCCGTGGAGGAGGAAGCCGGGGCCCCGGAAGGCTGACCTGTGTGTGTTCCTGGGAATGGCCTGCATCACACCCAGTGACATCCCTGTCCCCCCACAGTCCTTCTGCAACATGTCACGGGTCACCACCATGCTCCGCCCTGCACACCTGCCCAGTGCAACCCAGGCGCAGCCCACCTGGACTTAGTGAGTGGCCTTAGGTGCACGTGACAGGAGCGGCCCTGGTAGTTCCATTGTGCAGCTCTGGCATGGAGAAGCCCAGACAACTGTGCTCCCCACACGGGCCTGCCGCAGGTAGGTGGCCCATGGCAGGGTGCTGAGCTGAGACATCAACATTCAGAACCAGCAGAGGCCATGAGGTCAGGCTCATTGAAGGCGACACCCCAAGGCGAGATCACGACCACCCTTGAGACACTTGGGAAGGCAGGAGGCTCTTCCTGGCAACCACCTGCCACACAGGACGGTACAGCACACGCCTAGCTTCCTGGCCCACTTTCTACGTCCTGGCTGTGCTAAGCCTAGCTTGACAGCTTGCCTTTGCCCAGTTCCATTCACGTGCTCCTGGGTCAACACATGCAAAAGTGCTTTCCGAAAGCTCAGAGTCATCTCTCCTCCTGAGCATTCTTGCACTGTGCCCAGCTCCTGCCCCACATGCTGACTAGGAGACCCGCTCAGGCCCTGCGGCTCATCTGCGCTCTCAGGCTTGATGTTCTGCTTTATTCACCCACCCCGCACTTCACAAACACCAGCAAGACCTTCCCCGTGTCACATGCAACCATGACACAGGACAGGCTTCTCCAGTCCCAGCCTGCCTCCTTCCCATCATTCCTTGCTTCTGCCTGCTTTTCCCCATCGCCCGAGTCCTGCACATCCTCTCCTACTGAGTGTCACCTCCCTACCTGCACGTGCCCTCGGGACACCTCAATTCCACCTAAATCACGAAAAAGCCACCTACAACAGGGATCCTGAGCTCTGATGCAGGTCGGGAAGGTAGACTCGGGCACTTGCTACAACATGGATTCCCCCTTCTCTGATTCAGGGCTCCTCAGAGGCAGGACATCCTTTCCCAGCAACCCCTGGAAGGTTTGCCACCACCTAGGCCCACGGGGCTGGCGCTGTGGCCCACAGGGTAAAGCCCCACCTGCAGGGCTGGCATCCCACATCAGAACCCCGGGTCTGGTCCTGGAGCCCTGCTTTCAGTCCAGCTCCCTGCTAACACACCTGGCAGAACAGCGCACGTTGACCCAAGTGCTCCGGTCCCTGCCACCTGTGTGCCAGGCCCAGAAGCTGTTCCAGGCTACTGGCCAGGGGCCTTTGAGAGATTAAATCAGCTCATCAGAGTCGTCCTTCTGTACCTCTCTCCCTGTCCTTCCCTCCAACTCTGCCTTTCAACTCAAACATGGAGAGGAGAGGAGAGGAGAGGAGAGGAGAGGAGAGGAGAGGAGAGAGGAAGGGAGAGGAGAGGAGAGGAGAGGAGAGGAGAGGAGAGGAGACCTCCCGGGCCGGCACTGTGGCACAGTAGGTTGTACATCCGCCTATGACAGCGATATACTCTATGGGCGCCAGTTGCATCCCAGCTGCTCCACTTCTGATTCAGCTCTCTGCTAAGACACGAGAAGGCAGTGGAACATGGGCCATGTACTTGACCCCTTATCCACGTGGTAGACCCAGAAGAAGCTCTGGCTCTGGCTTTGGATCAGCTCAGCACCGGCTGTTGTGGCCATTTGGGGAGTGAACCATTCGATCAAAGACCTCTCTGCCTCTCTTTCTCCCTCCCTCCCTCCTTCCCACTCTCTCTCTCTCTCTCATCTCTCTCTCTCTCTCTCTCTCTCTCTCCTACTTCCCCTTGCCAGTGAAGTAAAGAAATCAAGCTTTACAACTACACAAAACACCTGAGCCCAAACTTAGATGAAAGTGGCTGAACTCCTGGGTCGGCAGTGTAGAGTAGTAGGTTAAGCCTCCACCTGCCAAGCCAGCATCTCATATGGGCACTGGCTTGTGTGCTGGCTGCTCCACTTCCATCCAGCTCCCTGGTGATGGCCTGGGAAAGCAGTGAGGATGACCCAAGTCCTTGGAATCCTGCACCCACACGGGAGACCTGGTAGGAGCTCTCGGCTCCTGGCCTCCGATGAGCCCATTGGAGGACACTGTGGCCATTCGGGGATTGAACCAGCACGTGGAAGACCTCTCTGTCTCTCCCTCTCTGTGTCTCACTCGACTTCTCAGACAAAGAAAGAAAGCAGGATACAAAGCACACCAGCAGCTGAACTCCTCCCAGAAACTTTTCACATAAGCTCTTTGCTCTAGAGAGTACACCCAAAGAGCATCTTTTCAGGCTCCGCATGGGGCACAGGAGAGCTCCCCACAGGGAAGGGGCACGGGCCACTGCCATCTAAACCACTCGACATCGCCAGTGCTGTACCAAGCCCAGCACATGAGCCTGTCCCCCTCATCTTTCAGGGAAGGACATTCCCACAGCAGGGAATTAGCCATTAGCTAACAGGAAGGACACTCACACCATGTGTCCCCACGATGTCCATCTACTCCCCAGACATTCATCACTTCACCACGCCCAACACCACTCCTGGTCTCTCCCCACGCCCCTGGCCAAACCCAACACGCAACAGCCCCGGTGTCTAGGGTCTCCTCAGGATGCTGGATGGAAACACAATCTCACACATGGGACCTATCCCGTCTGGCTCCTCACACTGACCTCCCTCAGGGTCATTTCAGGCCCAGACCCCAGAGATGGCTGGCACGATCCCTAGCAGCCCTGGGGGACCATCAGCAAGTGCACGGGGACGGTAGTCATCACCCTGGTCCTCAGAGAGCCGGCCCTGATCCCAACTCCCCTGGGCGTCTGCCTGAGCTTCAAGAACCACTGTGCACTGCTAAAGCCCCAGGTCCTGCAGGACCGTAAGGACCACCCCACGACTCCTCCGGGCTGCGGGCCAGAGCTACGAGCACTCGCGTCTCCACTGACCATCAGCTCCCTAGAGCAGACAGCCCCAGGTGCACACGGGGCAACTGAGTCTGGGCGGTCGCAGCCTCGCTTGGGCTTGGACAGAGAGCAACCACGCTCCAGGTGCCTGTGGCTGGGAGGAGCCCCACTTCAGGGGCTGGGACAGGGCTCCCAATGCACAGGGAGCGGCTCCCGGGCGGTCTCAGGGTGTGATGGGAGCTATTGCTCCTCAGGGTCCACATCTGGGCAGCTGAGGGCGCCGCCAGCTTCACTGGAACACGATCCCCAGGCACCAGACGGGAGGCTGGGGCGTCCTGACAAGGACAATGACCATGCAGAGTGAGGAGCCCTCGAGCACGGGCCAACAGGTCTAGCCCAGCTCTGACAAAGGCTGCACCCACACCTGCTGAGGCAGGCGCAGGCTTCCCCCTCTTGGTGCTATGGGGCACAGTGTGCACAGGGCATGGCTTAGAAGTGCAGCAGGCAGCGCCCGCTGGGCTGCGGCAGCCATCTTGTGTGAGAGGAGGGGGCTCCCTGGAGGAGCCACAGGAAGTGACCTCACCTGGAGACCTGGGGGGCGCGGCAACAACCCCAACATTCCAGAGTCCAGTCTGAACCAGCTCACTAGCAGAGAGTCTCGCAGGAAGATGTTCCTGACTTGTATCCCGCGATGCCAAAGCCCAGGCCCCAAGAAAACCTGCTGTGGCCGCCTCGCCCAGTGCTGGGGACGCTGGGCCAGCCCTCACCCGCGACGCTCCTGGGGCTTCCAACAGAAAAAGGCCATGGTGAGCCTGGAAGCAGGACAGGTCTCTGCGGGCCAGGACACCACTGGGAACCCACCAGAAGCCCATGGGCCCCTGGGTGGATGGGCAGGGCCAAGGGGCCACTTCCCCCTCCTAGGCTGGGAAGAGAGGGAGGCTGCAAGTCCTAGGCAGAGGCAGCCTGAGGCCCAGAGCTGCTGGCTGCGGAGGGATCCAGGGATCCAGGGCCTCTTACCTGCCATTCTCTGCTCTTGTCTCCCAGGTCCAGGACAGGTCAGCCTCGCGCCTGGGGCAGCACAGCGGGCTGCGCATCGCCAGCAGCCTGCACGTGTGGCAGGCCCCTTTCACCGATGACCTGTGTGTGGTGGGGGAGTGGTCAAAGGAGCCCACCGCTCCAAAGCCCCCGTACCGGGCGTTCCCCAGCACGCAGAAACCACCGCACGTCCCCCTCAGTCACACACTGGTGGTCAAAGCCCAGATAGAGCCCAGGGGGTCCGCAAATGCCCATCTCACAGCGGAGGAAGTAGGGCCTGTCGGCTTGGCCTGTGTCAGTCGTGACCCAAGGTCAGGGCCGGGCCTGGCACCTGACCTCACCGCTGGGGCGCAACAGAGCCCTGGTCTCCAAACAACACCCCCGCTGGAGCAGTGCTGGCCCTCCAACCATCAGCGCCGCCACAAGGATGCGCGGGGCACAGCCGTGTCCCCGGGGGCCGAGCAGGGCTCAGGGGAGGCCCTGAGAGAAGAGTCTCTGGGGATGCTGGGTCCGCAGCCACGACTGGACGCAGCAGCTGAAGCCGACGACGCTGCAGGGGCACCGGACGCAGCCCTGGCCCCGGCCTCAGCCCCAGCTCCGCAAGTCCCTTCTGCTTCAGCCCCAGCCCCACACCTGTCCTTCCCCGCCCCCGGGATCCTGTACTTCTCCTTCCTCCTCCCCACTCTCTTGCTTTTCTCCACCTTAGTGTCCCTGTACCTCAATAAAATTTAATTGGTTGCCCACTGTGGAATGCACAATTGGCGCCGTGCGAGCTCCCCAGGCCGTGCCCTCCCCACCCCACTCTCCCTGCACCATGGCCCCAATGCCCGGGACCTGGATCCTCTGCAGAGGACACTGGCACATCCCCAGGGGCAGAGCCAAGGGGCCCCGTTTGGACAAACAGCACCAAACGCTGCGAAGGCCAAGGCAAGCCAGGAACAGGGAATGCAATGCTCTGCACCTCCCTGCACACAATGGGAGCCCCCAGCTTCCGGGAGGAGGGGGGCACAGGGAGTGGGTTGGGGGCTTCAACTGAGGGGACAACATCGGTCCAGGGACACACACAAACAACACCTGTCACAGGCTCTGGCCCTGTGCTCAAATACGGCTCACTGACAGACGGATCCCAGCAGGGATGTGCCCACTGCACAGGAGACAGGGGGAGCCTTGGCCAGGACCCCACGTGACCCACACTGCCTGCTGTGCAGGCCACATGGGTGGGTCTCGGCTGGGAAGACGGACACATGATGGAGGATGTCCCCAAGGACAGTGGCTGCTCCTTCCCCGAGCTCCTGGCCTTTCCGGGTCCCTGGCCAGGTCCACCGGGCACCTGGTCTCAGCCATGGGGAGACACTGGCTTCACTCCCATTGGCAGAGGAGGAACCCCCTGAGAGGGAGGCCCCGCCCAGGTCAGGGCTGTGCCGATCCCAGAGGAGGACTCCCCTCCCCACCTGAGCCCGCACTCGGGGACCCTATGGGCCTGTGGCCAAGCAAGAGGGCAGCACAGCAGGGAGCACAGGGATCAGGAAGGCTGCGACTTTCTCCAACAGTTCCCACCCTGAGGATTTTCTCATCGAATGCCTCAGGTGTTCTACTAGGGCTGAGGGGTGCCCGTGGAGGAGGAAGCCGGGGCCCCGGAAGGCTGACCTGTGTGTGTTCCTGGGAATGGCCTGCATCACACCCAGTGACATCCCTGTCCCCCCACAGTCCTTCTGCAACATGTCACGGGTCACCACCATGCTCCGCCCTGCACACCTGCCCAGTGCAACCCAGGCGCAGCCCACCTGGACTTAGTGAGTGGCCTTAGGTGCACGTGACAGGAGCGGCCCTGGTAGTTCCATTGTGCAGCTCTGGCATGGAGAAGCCCAGACAACTGTGCTCCCCACACGGGCCTGCCGCAGGTAGGTGGCCCATGGCAGGGTGCTCAGCTGAGACATCAACATTCAGAACCAGCAGAGGCCATGAGGTCAGGCTCATTGAAGGCGACACCCCAAGGCGAGATCACGACCACCCTTGAGACACTTGGGAAGGCAGGAGGCTCTTCCTGGCAACCACCTGCCACACAGGACGGTACAGCACACGCCTAGCTTCCTGGCCCGCTTTCTACGTCCTGGCTGTGCTAAGCCGAGCTTGACAGCTTGCCTTTGCCCAGTTCCATTCACGTGCTCCTGGGTCAACACATGCAAAAGTGCTTTCCGAAAGCTCAGAGTCATCTCTCCTCCTGAGCATTCTTGCACTGTGCCCAGCTCCTGCCCCACATGCTGACTAGGAGACCCGCTCAGGCCCCTGCGGCTCATCTGCGCTCTCAGGCTTGATGTTCTGCTTTATTCACCCACCCCGCACTTCACAAACACCAGCAAGACCTTCCCCGTGTCACATGCCAACCATGACACAGGACAGGCTTCTCCAGTCCCAGCCTGCCTCCTTCCCATCATTCCTTGCTTCTGCCTGCTTTTCCCCATCGCCCGAGTCCTGCACATCCTCTCCTACTGAGTGTCACCTCCCTACCTGCACGTGCCCTCGGGACACCTCAATTCCACCTAAATCACGAAAAAGCCACCTACAACAGGGATCCTGAGCTCTGATGCAGGTCGGGAAGGTAGACTCGGGCACTTGCTACAACATGGATTCCCCCTTCTCTGATTCAGGGGTCCTCAGAGGCAGGACAGCCTTTCCCAGCAACCCCTGGAAGGTTTGCCACCACCTAGGCCCACGGAGCTGGCGCTGTGGCCCACAGGGTAAAGCCCCACCTGCAGAGCTGGCATCCCACATCAGAACCCCGGGTCTGGTCCTGGAGCCCTGCTTTCAGTCCAGCTCCCTGCTAACACACCTGGCAGAACAGCGCACGTTGACCCAAGTGCTCCGGTCCCTGCCACCTGTGTGCCAGGCCCAGAAGCTGTTCCAGGCTACTGGCCAGGGGCCTTTGAGAGATTAAATCAGCTCATCAGAGTTGTCCTTCTGTACCTCTCTCCCTGTCCTTCTCTCCAACTCTGCCTTTCAACTCAAATATGGAAAGGAGAAGAGAGGAGAGCAAAGGAGAGGAGAACAGAGGAGAGGAGAGGAGAGGAGAGGAGAGGAGAGGAGACCTCATGGGCCGGCACTCTGGCACAGTAGGTTGTACATCCGCCTATGACAGTGATATACTCTATGGGCACCAGTTGCGTCCCAGCTGCTCCACTTCTGATTCAGCTCTCTGCTAAGACACGAGAAGGCAGTGGAACATAGGCCATGTACTTGACCCCTTATCCACGTGGTAGACCCAGAAGAAGCTCCTGGCTCCTGGCTTTGGATCAGCTCAGCACCGGCTGTTGTGGCCATTTGGGGAGTGAACCATTCGATCAAAGACCTCTCTGCCTCTCTTTCTCCCTCTCTGTCTCCCTCCCTCCCTCCCTCTCTCTCTCTCTCCTACTTCCCCTTTCTCTCCTGTAACTCTGCCAGTGAAGTAAAGAAATCAAGCTTTACAACTACACAAAACACCTGAGCCCAAACTTAGATGAAAGTGGCTGAACTCCTGGGTCGGCAGTGTAGAGTAGTAGGTTAAGCCTCCACCTGCCAAGCCAGCATCTCATATGGGCACTGGCTTGTGTGCTGGCTGCTCCACTTCCATCCAGCTCCCTGGTGATGGCCTGGGAAAGCAGTGAGGATGACCCAAGTCCTTGGAATCCTGCACCCACACGGGAGACCTGGTAGGAGCTCTCGGCTCCTGGCCTCCGATGAGCCCATTGGAGGACACTGTGGCCATTCGGGCATTGAACCAGCACGTGGAAGACCTCTCTGTCTCTCCCTCTCTGTGTCTCACTCGACTTCTCAGACAAAGAAAGAAAGCAGGATACAAAGCACACCAGCAGCTGAACTCCTCCCAGAAACTTTTCACATAAGCTCTTTGCTCTAGAGAGTACACCCAAAGAGCATCTTTTCAGGCTCCGCATGGGGCACAGGAGAGCTCCCCACAGGGAAGGGGCACGGGCCACTGCCATCTAAACCACTCGACATCGCCAGTGCTGTACCAAGCCCAGCACATGAGCCTGTCCCCCTCATCTTTCAGGGAAGGACATTCCCACAGCAGGGAATTAGCCATTAGCTAACAGGAAGGACACTCACACCATGTGTCCCCACGATGTCCATCTACTCCCCAGACATTCATCACTTCACCACGCCCAACACCACTCCTGGTCTCTCCCCACGCTCCTGGCCAAACCCAACACGCAACAGCCCCGGTGTCTAGGGTCTCCTCAGGATGCTGGATGGAAACACAATCTCACACATGGGACCTATCCCGTCTGGCTCCTCACACTGACCTCCCTCAGGGTCATTTCAGGCCCAGACCCCAGAGATGGCTGGCACGATCCCTAGCAGCCCTGGGGGACCATCAGCAAGTGCACGGGGACGGTAGTCATCACCCTGGTCCTCAGAGAGCCGGCCCTGATCCCAACTCCCCTGGGCGTCTGCCTGAGCTTCAAGAACCACTGTGCACTGCTAAAGCCCCAGGTCCTGCAGGACCGTAAGGACCACCCCACGACTCCTCCGGGCTGCGGGCCAGAGCTACGAGCACTCGCGTCTCCACTGACCATCAGCTCCCTAGAGCAGACAGCCCCAGGTGCACACGGGGCAACTGAGTCTGGGCGGTCGCAGCCTCGCTTGGGCTTGGACAGAGAGCAACCACGCTCCAGGTGCCTGTGGCTGGGAGGAGCCCCACTTCAGGGGCTGGGACAGGGCTCCCAATGCACAGGGAGCGGCTCCCGGGCGGTCTCAGGGTGTGATGGGAGCTATTGCTCCTCAGGGTCCACATCTGGGCAGCTGAGGGCGCCGCCAGCTTCACTGGAACACGATCCCCAGGCACCAGACGGGAGGCTGGGGCGTCCTGACAGGGACAATGACCATGCAGAGTGAGGAGCCCTCGAGCACGGGCCAACAGGTCTAGCCCAGCTCTGACAAAGGCTGCACCCACACCTGCTGAGGCAGGCGCAGGCTTCCCCCTCTTGGTGCTATGGGGCACAGTGTGCACAGGGCATGGCTTAGAAGTGCAGCAGGCAGCGCCCGCTGGGCTGCGGCAGCCATCTTGTGTGAGAGGAGGGGGCTCCCTGGAGGAGCCACAGGAAGTGACCTCACCTGGAGACCTGGGGGGCGCGGCAACAACCCCAACATTCCAGAGTCGAGTCTGAACCAGCTCACTAGCAGAGAGTCTCGCAGGAAGATGTTCCTGACTTGTATCCCGCGATGCCAAAGCCCAGGCCCCAAGAAAACCTGCTGTGGCCGCCTCGCCCAGTGCTGGGGACGCTGGGCCAGCCCTCACCCGCGACGCTCCTGGGGCTTCCAACAGAAAAAGGCCATGGTGAGCCTGGAAGCAGGACAGGTCTCTGCGGGCCAGGACACCACTGGGAACCCACCAGAAGCCCATGGGCCCCTGGGTGGATGGGCAGGGCCAAGGGGCCACTTCCCCCTCCTAGGCTGGGAAGAGAGGGAGGCTGCAAGTCCTAGGCAGAGGCAGCCTGAGGCCCAGAGCTGCTGGCTGCAGAGGGATCCAGGGATCCAGGGCCTCTTACCTGCCATTCTCTGCTCTTGTCTCCCAGGTCCAGGACAGGTCAGCCTCGCGCCTGGGGCAGCACAGCGGGCTGCGCATCGCCAGCAGCCTGCACGTGTGGCAGGCCCCTTTCACCGATGACCTGTGTGTGGTGGGGGAGTGGTCAAAGGAGCCCACCGCTCCAAAGCCCCCGTACCGGGCGTTCCCCAGCACGCAGAAACCACCGCACGTCCCCCTCAGTCACACACTGGTGGTCAAAGCCCAGATAGAGCCCAGGGGGTCCGCAAATGCCCATCTCACAGCGGAGGAAGTAGGGCCTGTCGGCTTGGCCTGTGTCAGTCGTGACCCAAGGTCAGGGCCGGGCCTGGCACCTGACCTCACCGCTGGGGCGCAACAGAGCCCTGGTCTCCAAACAACACCCCCGCTGGAGCAGTGCTGGCCCTCCAACCATCAGCGCCGCCACAAGGATGCGCGGGGCACAGCCGTGTCCCCGGGGACCGAGCAGGGCTCAGGGGAGGCCCTGAGAGAAGAGTCTCTGGGGATGCTGGGTCCGCAGCCACGACTGGACGCAGCAGCTGAAGCCGACGACGCTGCAGGGGCACCGGACGCAGCCCTGGCCCCGGCCTCAGCCCCAGCTCCGCAAGTCCCTTCTGCTTCAGCCCCAGCCCCACACCTGTCCTTCCCCGCCCCCGGGATCCTGTACTTCTCCTTCCTCCTCCCCACTCTCTTGCTTTTCTCCACCTTAGTGTCCCTGTACCTCAATAAAATTTAATTGGTTGCCCACTGTGGAATG
The DNA here is from genome assembly GCF_033115175.1 of Lepus europaeus. NCBI lineage: Eukaryota > Metazoa > Chordata > Mammalia > Lagomorpha > Leporidae > Lepus > Lepus europaeus. The sequence continues at coordinate 25,085 of NW_026909376.1, read as the reverse complement.
CACAATTGGCGCCGTGCGAGCTCCCCAGGCCGTGCCCTCCCCACCCCACTCTCCCTGCACCATGGCCCCAATGCCCGGGACCTGGATCCTCTGCAGAGGACACTGGCACATCCCCAGGGGCAGAGCCAAGGGGCCCCGTTTGGACAAACAGCACCAAACGCTGCGAAGGCCAAGGCAAGCCAGGAACAGGGAATGCAATGCTCTGCACCTCCCTGCACACAATGGGAGCCCCCAGCTTCCGGGAGGAGGGGGGCACAGGGAGTGGGTTGGGGGCTTCAACTGAGGGGACAACATCGGTCCAGGGACACACACAAACAACACCTGTCACAGGCTCTGGCCCTGTGCTCAAATACGGCTCACTGACAGACGGATCCCAGCAGGGATGTGCCCACTGCACAGGAGACAGGGGGAGCCTTGGCCAGGACCCCACGTGACCCACACTGCCTGCTGTGCAGGCCACATGGGTGGGTCTCGGCTGGGAAGACGGACACATGATGGAGGATGTCCCCAAGGACAGTGGCTGCTCCTTCCCCGAGCTCCTGGCCTTTCCGGGTCCCTGGCCAGGTCCACCGGGCACCTGGTCTCAGCCATGGGGAGACACTGGCTTCACTCCCATTGGCAGAGGAGGAACCCCCTGAGAGGGAGGCCCCGCCCAGGTCAGGGCTGTGCCGATCCCAGAGGAGGACTCCCCTCCCCACCTGAGCCCGCACTCGGGGACCCTATGGGCCTGTGGCCAAGCAAGAGGGCAGCACAGCAGGGAGCACAGGGATCAGGAAGGCTGCGACTTTCTCCAACAGTTCCCACCCTGAGGATTTTCTCATCGAATGCCTCAGGTGTTCTACTAGGGCTGAGGGGTGCCCGTGGAGGAGGAAGCCGGGGCCCCGGAAGGCTGACCTGTGTGTGTTCCTGGGAATGGCCTGCATCACACCCAGTGACATCCCTGTCCCCCCACAGTCCTTCTGCAACATGTCACGGGTCACCACCATGCTCCGCCCTGCACACCTGCCCAGTGCAACCCAGGCGCAGCCCACCTGGACTTAGTGAGTGGCCTTAGGTGCACGTGACAGGAGCGGCCCTGGTAGTTCCATTGTGCAGCTCTGGCATGGAGAAGCCCAGACAACTGTGCTCCCCACACGGGCCTGCCGCAGGTAGGTGGCCCATGGCAGGGTGCTCAGCTGAGACATCAACATTCAGAACCAGCAGAGGCCATGAGGTCAGGCTCATTGAAGGCGACACCCCAAGGCGAGATCACGACCACCCTTGAGACACTTGGGAAGGCAGGAGGCTCTTCCTGGCAACCACCTGCCACACAGGACGGTACAGCACACGCCTAGCTTCCTGGCCCGCTTTCTACGTCCTGGCTGTGCTAAGCCGAGCTTGACAGCTTGCCTTTGCCCAGTTCCATTCACGTGCTCCTGGGTCAACACATGCAAAAGTGCTTTCCGAAAGCTCAGAGTCATCTCTCCTCCTGAGCATTCTTGCACTGTGCCCAGCTCCTGCCCCACATGCTGACTAGGAGACCCGCTCAGGCCCCTGCGGCTCATCTGCGCTCTCAGGCTTGATGTTCTGCTTTATTCACCCACCCCGCACTTCACAAACACCAGCAAGACCTTCCCCGTGTCACATGCCAACCATGACACAGGACAGGCTTCTCCAGTCCCAGCCTGCCTCCTTCCCATCATTCCTTGCTTCTGCCTGCTTTTCCCCATCGCCCGAGTCCTGCACATCCTCTCCTACTGAGTGTCACCTCCCTACCTGCACGTGCCCTCGGGACACCTCAATTCCACCTAAATCACGAAAAAGCCACCTACAACAGGGATCCTGAGCTCTGATGCAGGTCGGGAAGGTAGACTCGGGCACTTGCTACAACATGGATTCCCCCTTCTCTGATTCAGGGGTCCTCAGAGGCAGGACAGCCTTTCCCAGCAACCCCTGGAAGGTTTGCCACCACCTAGGCCCACGGAGCTGGCGCTGTGGCCCACAGGGTAAAGCCCCACCTGCAGAGCTGGCATCCCACATCAGAACCCCGGGTCTGGTCCTGGAGCCCTGCTTTCAGTCCAGCTCCCTGCTAACACACCTGGCAGAACAGCGCACGTTGACCCAAGTGCTCCGGTCCCTGCCACCTGTGTGCCAGGCCCAGAAGCTGTTCCAGGCTACTGGCCAGGGGCCTTTGAGAGATTAAATCAGCTCATCAGAGTTGTCCTTCTGTACCTCTCTCCCTGTCCTTCTCTCCAACTCTGCCTTTCAACTCAAATATGGAAAGGAGAAGAGAGGAGAGCAAAGGAGAGGAGAACAGAGGAGAGGAGAGGAGAGGAGAGGAGAGGAGACCTCATGGGCCGGCACTGTGGCACAGTAGGTTGTACATCCGCCTATGACAGTGATATACTCTATGGGCACCAGTTGCGTCCCAGCTGCTCCACTTCTGATTCAGCTCTCTGCTAAGACACGAGAAGGCAGTGGAACATAGGCCATGTACTTGACCCCTTATCCACGTGGTAGACCCAGAAGAAGCTCCTGGCTCCTGGCTTTGGATCAGCTCAGCACCGGCTGTTGTGGCCATTTGGGGAGTGAACCATTCGATCAAAGACCTCTCTGCCTCTCTTTCTCCCTCTCTGTCTCCCTCCCTCCCTCCCTCTCTCTCTCTCTCCTACTTCCCCTTTCTCTCCTGTAACTCTGCCAGTGAAGTAAAGAAATCAAGCTTTACAACTACACAAAACACCTGAGCCCAAACTTAGATGGAAGTGGCTGAACTCCTGGGTCGGCAGTGTAGAGTAGTAGGTTAAGCCTCCACCTGCCAAGCCAGCATCTCATATGGGCACTGGCTTGTGTGCTGGCTGCTCCACTTCCATCCAGCTCCCTGGTGATGGCCTGGGAAAGCAGTGAGGATGACCCAAGTCCTTGGAATCCTGCACCCACACGGGAGACCTGGTAGGAGCTCTCGGCTCCTGGCCGCCGATGAGCCCATTGGAGGACACTGTGGCCATTCGGGCATTGAACCAGCACGTGGAAGACCTCTCTGTCTCTCCCTCTCTGTGTCTCACTCGACTTCTCAGACAAAGAAAGAAAGCAGGATACAAAGCACACCAGCAGCTGAACTCCTCCCAGAAACTTTTCACATAAGCTCTTTGCTCTAGAGAGTACACCCAAAGAGCATCTTTTCAGGCTCCGCATGGGGCACAGGAGAGCTCCCCACAGGGAAGGGGCACGGGCCACTGCCATCTAAACCACTCGACATCGCCAGTGCTGTACCAAGCCCAGCACATGAGCCTGTCCCCCTCATCTTTCAGGGAAGGACATTCCCACAGCAGGGAATTAGCCATTAGCTAACAGGAAGGACACTCACACCATGTGTCCCCACGATGTCCATCTACTCCCCAGACATTCATCACTTCACCACGCCCAACACCACTCCTGGTCTCTCCCCACGCCCCTGGCCAAACCCAACACGCAACAGCCCCGGTGTCTAGGGTCTCCTCAGGATGCTGGATGGAAACACAATCTCACACATGGGACCTATCCCGTCTGGCTCCTCACTCTGACCTCCCTCAGGGTCATTTCAGGCCCAGACCCCAGAGATGGCTGGCACGATCCCTAGCAGCCCTGGGGGACCATCAGCAAGTGCACGGGGACGGTAGTCATCACCCTGGTCCTCAGAGAGCCGGCCCTGATCCCAACTCCCCTGGGCGTCTGCCTGAGCTTCAAGAACCACTGTGCACTGCTAAAGCCCCAGGTCCTGCAGGACCGTAAGGACCACCCCACGACTCCTCCGGGCTGCGGGCCAGAGCTACGAGCACTCGCGTCTCCACTGACCATCAGCTCCCTAGAGCAGACAGCCCCAGGTGCACACGGGGCAACTGAGTCTGGGCGGTCGCAGCCTCGCTTGGGCTTGGACAGAGAGCAACCACGCTCCAGGTGCCTGTGGCTGGGAGGAGCCCCACTTCAGGGGCTGGGACAGGGCTCCCAATGCACAGGGAGCGGCTCCCGGGCGGTCTCAGGGTGTGATGGGAGCTATTGCTCCTCAGGGTCCACATCTGGGCAGCTGAGGGCGCCGCCAGCTTCACTGGAACACGATCCCCAGGCACCAGACGGGAGGCTGGGGCGTCCTGACAGGGACAATGACCATGCAGAGTGAGGAGCCCTCGAGCACGGGCCAACAGGTCTAGCCCAGCTCTGACAAAGGCTGCACCCACACCTGCTGAGGCAGGCGCAGGCTTCCCCCTCTTGGTGCTATGGGGCACAGTGTGCACAGGGCATGGCTTAGAAGTGCAGCAGGCAGCGCCCGCTGGGCTGCGGCAGCCATCTTGTGTGAGAGGAGGGGGCTCCCTGGAGGAGCCACAGGAAGTGACCTCACCTGGAGACCTGGGGGGCGCGGCAACAACCCCAACATTCCAGAGTCCAGTCTGAACCAGCTCACTAGCAGAGAGTCTCGCAGGAAGATGTTCCTGACTTGTATCCCGCGATGCCAAAGCCCAGGCCCCAAGAAAACCTGCTGTGGCCGCCTCGCCCAGTGCTGGGGACGCTGGGCCAGCCCTCACCCGCGACGCTCCTGGGGCTTCCAACAGAAAAAGGCCATGGTGAGCCTGGAAGCAGGACAGGTCTCTGCGGGCCAGGACACCACTGGGAACCCACCAGAAGCCCATGGGCCCCTGGGTGGATGGGCAGGGCCAAGGGGCCACTTCCCCCTCCTAGGCTGGGAAGAGAGGGAGGCTGCAAGTCCTAGGCAGAGGCAGCCTGAGGCCCAGAGCTGCTGGCTGCGGAGGGATCCAGGGATCCAGGGCCTCTTACCTGCCATTCTCTGCTCTTGTCTCCCAGGTCCAGGACAGGTCAGCCTCGCGCCTGGGGCAGCACAGCGGGCTGCGCATCGCCAGCAGCCTGCACGTGTGGCAGGCCCCTTTCACCGATGACCTGTGTGTGGTGGGGGAGTGGTCAAAGGAGCCCACCGCTCCAAAGCCCCCGTACCGGGCGTTCCCCAGCACGCAGAAACCACCGCACGTCCCCCTCAGTCACACACTGGTGGTCAAAGCCCAGATAGAGCCCAGGGGGTCCGCAAATGCCCATCTCACAGCGGAGGAAGTAGGGCCTGTCGGCTTGGCCTGTGTCAGTCGTGACCCAAGGTCAGGGCCGGGCCTGGCACCTGACCTCACCGCTGGGGCGCAACAGAGCCCTGGTCTCCAAACAACACCCCCGCTGGAGCAGTGCTGGCCCTCCAACCATCAGCGCCGCCACAAGGATGCGCGGGGCACAGCCGTGTCCCTGGGGGCCGAGCAGGGCTCAGGGGAGGCCCTGAGAGAAGAGTCTCTGGGGATGCTGGGTCCGCAGCCACGACTGGACGCAGCAGCTGAAGCCGACGACGCTGCAGGGGCACCGGACGCAGCCCTGGCCCCGGCCTCAGCCCCAGCTCCGCAAGTCCCTTCTGCTTCAGCCCCAGCCCCACACCTGTCCTTCCCCGCCCCCGGGATCCTGTACTTCTCCTTCCTCCTCCCCACTCTCTTGCTTTTCTCCACCTTAGTGTCCCTGTACCTCAATAAAATTTAATTGGTTGCCCACTGTGGAATGCACAATTGGCGCCGTGCGAGCTCCCCAGGCCGTGCCCTCCCCACCCCACTCTCCCTGCACCATGGCCCCAATGCCCGGGACCTGGATCCTCTGCAGAGGACACTGGCACATCCCCAGGGGCAGAGCCAAGGGGCCCCGTTTGGACAAACAGCACCAAACGCTGCGAAGGCCAAGGCAAGCCAGGAACAGGGAATGCAATGCTCTGCACCTCCCTGCACACAATGGGAGCCCCCAGCTTCCGGGAGGAGGGGGGCACAGGGAGTGGGTTGGGGGCTTCAACTGAGGGGACAACATCGGTCCAGGGACACACACAAACAACACCTGTCACAGGCTCTGGCCCTGTGCTCAAATACGGCTCACTGACAGACGGATCCCAGCAGGGATGTGCCCACTGCACAGGAGACAGGGGGAGCCTTGGCCAGGACCCCACGTGACCCACACTGCCTGCTGTGCAGGCCACATGGGTGGGTCTCGGCTGGGAAGACGGACACATGATGGAGGATGTCCCCAAGGACAGTGGCTGCTCCTTCCCCGAGCTCCTGGCCTTTCCGGGTCCCTGGCCAGGTCCACCGGGCACCTGGTCTCAGCCATGGGGAGACACTGGCTTCACTCCCATTGGCAGAGGAGGAACCCCCTGAGAGGGAGGCCCCGCCCAGGTCAGGGCTGTGCCGATCCCAGAGGAGGACTCCCCTCCCCACCTGAGCCCGCACTCGGGGACCCTATGGGCCTGTGGCCAAGCAAGAGGGCAGCACAGCAGGGAGCACAGGGATCAGGAAGGCTGCGACTTTCTCCAACAGTTCCCACCCTGAGGATTTTCTCATCGAATGCCTCAGGTGTTCTACTAGGGCTGAGGGGTGCCCGTGGAGGAGGAAGCCGGGGCCCCGGAAGGCTGACCTGTGTGTGTTCCTGGGAATGGCCTGCATCACACCCAGTGACATCCCTGTCCCCCCACAGTCCTTCTGCAACATGTCACGGGTCACCACCATGCTCCGCCCTGCACACCTGCCCAGTGCAACCCAGGCGCAGCCCACCTGGACTTAGTGAGTGGCCTTAGGTGCACGTGACAGGAGCGGCCCTGGTAGTTCCATTGTGCAGCTCTGGCATGGAGAAGCCCAGACAACTGTGCTCCCCACACGGGCCTGCCGCAGGTAGGTGGCCCATGGCAGGGTGCTCAGCTGAGACATCAACATTCAGAACCAGCAGAGGCCATGAGGTCAGGCTCATTGAAGGCGACACCCCAAGGCGAGATCACGACCACCCTTGAGACACTTGGGAAGGCAGGAGGCTCTTCCTGGCAACCACCTGCCACACAGGACGGTACAGCACACGCCTAGCTTCCTGGCCCGCTTTGTACGTCCTGGCTGTGCTAAGCCGAGCTTGACAGCTTGCCTTTGCCCAGTTCCATTCACGTGCTCCTGGGTCAACACATGCAAAAGTGCTTTCCGAAAGCTCAGAGTCATCTCTCCTCCTGAGCATTCTTGCACTGTGCCCAGCTCCTGCCCCACATGCTGACTAGGAGACCCGCTCAGGCCCCTGCGGCTCATCTGCGCTCTCAGGCTTGATGTTCTGCTTTATTCACCCACCCCGCACTTCACAAACACCAGCAAGACCTTCCCCGTGTCACATGCCAACCATGACACAGGACAGGCTTCTCCAGTCCCAGCCTGCCTCCTTCCCATCATTCCTTGCTTCTGCCTGCTTTTCCCCATCGCCCGAGTCCTGCACATCCTCTCCTACTGAGTGTCACCTCCCTACCTGCACGTGCCCTCGGGACACCTCAATTCCACCTAAATCACGAAAAAGCCACCTACAACAGGGATCCTGAGCTCTGATGCAGGTCGGGAAGGTAGACTCGGGCACTTGCTACAACATGGATTCCCCCTTCTCTGATTCAGGGGTCCTCAGAGGCAGGACATCCTTTCCCAGCAACCCCTGGAAGGTTTGCCACCACCTAGGCCCACGGAGCTGGCGCTGTGGCCCACAGGGTAAAGCCCCACCTGCAGAGCTGGCATCCCACATCAGAACCCCGGGTCTGGTCCTGGAGCCCTGCTTTCAGTCCAGCTCCCTGCTAACACACCTGGCAGAACAGCGCACGTTGACCCAAGTGCTCCGGTCCCTGCCACCTGTGTGCCAGGCCCAGAAGCTGTTCCAGGCTACTGGCCAGGGGCCTTTGAGAGATTAAATCAGCTCATCAGAGTTGTCCTTCTGTACCTCTCTCCCTGTCCTTCTCTCCAACTCTGCCTTTCAACTCAAATATGGAAAGGAGAAGAGAGGAGAGCAAAGGAGAGGAGAACAGAGGAGAGGAGAGGAGAGGAGAGGAGAGGAGAGGAGAAGAGAGGAGACCTCATGGGCCGGCACTCTGGCACAGTAGGTTGTACATCCGCCTATGACAGTGATATACTCTATGGGCACCAGTTGCGTCCCAGCTGCTCCACTTCTGATTCAGCTCTCTGCTAAGACACGAGAAGGCAGTGGAACATAGGCCATGTACTTGACCCCTTATCCACGTGGTAGACCCAGAAGAAGCTCCTGGCTCCTGGCTTTGGATCAGCTCAGCACCGGCTGTTGTGGCCATTTGGGGAGTGAACCATTCGATCAAAGACCTCTCTGCCTCTCTTTCTCCCTCTCTGTCTCCCTCCCTCCCTCCCTCTCTCTCTCTCTCCTACTTCCCCTTTCTCTCCTGTAACTCTGCCAGTGAAGTAAAGAAATCAAGCTTTACAACTACACAAAACACCTGAGCCCAAACTTAGATGGAAGTGGCTGAACTCCTGGGTCGGCAGTGTAGAGTAGTAGGTTAAGCCTCCACCTGCCAAGCCAGCATCTCATATGGGCACTGGCTTGTGTGCTGGCTGCTCCACTTCCATCCAGCTCCCTGGTGATGGCCTGGGAAAGCAGTGAGGATGACCCAAGTCCTTGGAATCCTGCACCCACACGGGAGACCTGGTAGGAGCTCTCGGCTCCTGGCCTCCGATGAGCCCATTGGAGGACACTGTGGCCATTCGGGCATTGAACCAGCACGTGGAAGACCTCTCTGTCTCTCCCTCTCTGTGTCTCACTCGACTTCTCAGACAAAGAAAGAAAGCAGGATACAAAGCACACCAGCAGCTGAACTCCTCCCAGAAACTTTTCACATAAGCTCTTTGCTCTAGAGAGTACACCCAAAGAGCATCTTTTCAGGCTCCGCATGGGGCACAGGAGAGCTCCCCACAGGGAAGGGGCACGGGCCACTGCCATCTAAACCACTCGACATCGCCAGTGCTGTACCAAGCCCAGCACATGAGCCTGTCCCCCTCATCTTTCAGGGAAGGACATTCCCACAGCAGGGAATTAGCCATTAGCTAACAGGAAGGACACTCACACCATGTGTCCCCACGATGTCCATCTACTCCCCAGACATTCATCACTTCACCACGCCCAACACCACTCCTGGTCTCTCCCCACGCCCCTGGCCAAACCCAACACGCAACAGCCCCGGTGTCTAGGGTCTCCTCAGGATGCTGGATGGAAACACAATCTCACACATGGGACCTATCCCGTCTGGCTCCTCACACTGACCTCCCTCAGGGTCATTTCAGGCCCAGACCCCAGAGATGGCTGGCACGATCCCTAGCAGCCCTGGGGGACCATCAGCAAGTGCACGGGGACGGTAGTCATCACCCTGGTCCTCAGAGAGCCGGCCCTGATCCCAACTCCCCTGGGCGTCTGCCTGAGCTTCAAGAACCACTGTGCACTGCTAAAGCCCCAGGTCCTGCAGGACCGTAAGGACCACCCCACGACTCCTCCGGGCTGCGGGCCAGAGCTACGAGCACTCGCGTCTCCACTGACCATCAGCTCCCTAGAGCAGACAGCCCCAGGTGCACACGGGGCAACTGAGTCTGGGCGGTCGCAGCCTCGCTTGGGCTTGGACAGAGAGCAACCACGCTCCAGGTGCCTGTGGCTGGGAGGAGCCCCACTTCAGGGGCTGGGACAGGGCTCCCAATGCACAGGGAGCGGCTCCCGGGCGGTCTCAGGGTGTGATGGGAGCTATTGCTCCTCAGGGTCCACATCTGGGCAGCTGAGGGCGCCGCCAGCTTCACTGGAACACGATCCCCAGGCACCAGACGGGAGGCTGGGGCGTCCTGACAGGGACAATGACCATGCAGAGTGAGGAGCCCTCGAGCACGGGCCAACAGGTCTAGCCCAGCTCTGACAAAGGCTGCACCCACACCTGCTGAGGCAGGCGCAGGCTTCCCCCTCTTGGTGCTATGGGGCACAGTGTGCACAGGGCATGGCTTAGAAGTGCAGCAGGCAGCGCCCGCTGGGCTGCGGCAGCCATCTTGTGTGAGAGGAGGGGGCTCCCTGGAGGAGCCACAGGAAGTAACCTCACCTGGAGACCTGGGGGGCGCGGCAACAACCCCAACATTCCAGAGTCGAGTCTGAACCAGCTCACTAGCAGAGAGTCTCGCAGGAAGATGTTCCTGACTTGTATCCCGCGATGCCAAAGCCCAGGCCCCAAGAAAACCTGCTGTGGCCGCCTCGCCCAGTGCTGGGGACGCTGGGCCAGCCCTCACCCGCGACGCTCCTGGGGCTTCCAACAGAAAAAGGCCATGGTGAGCCTGGAAGCAGGACAGGTCTCTGCGGGCCAGGACACCACTGGGAACCCACCAGAAGCCCATGGGCCCCTGGGTGGATGGGCAGGGCCAAGGGGCCACTTCCCCCTCCTAGGCTGGGAAGAGAGGGAGGCTGCAAGTCCTAGGCAGAGGCAGCCTGAGGCCCAGAGCTGCTGGCTGCGGAGGGATCCAGGGATCCAGGGCCTCTTACCTGCCATTCTCTGCTCTTGTCTCCCAGGTCCAGGACAGGTCAGCCTCGCGCCTGGGGCAGCACAGCGGGCTGCGCATCGCCAGCAGCCTGCACGTGTGGCAGGCCCCTTTCACCGATGACCTGTGTGTGGTGGGGGAGTGGTCAAAGGAGCCCACCGCTCCAAAGCCCCCGTACCGGGCGTTCCCCAGCACGCAGAAACCACCGCACGTCCCCCTCAGTCACACACTGGTGGTCAAAGCCCAGATAGAGCCCAGGGGGTCCGCAAATGCCCATCTCACAGCGGAGGAAGTAGGGCCTGTCGGCTTGGCCTGTGTCAGTCGTGACCCAAGGTCAGGGCCGGGCCTGGCACCTGACCTCACCGCTGGGGCGCAACAGAGCCCTGGTCTCCAAACAACACCCCCGCTGGAGCAGTGCTGGCCCTCCAACCATCAGCGCCGCCACAAGGATGCGCGGGGCACAGCCGTGTCCCCGGGGGCCGAGCAGGGCTCAGGGGAGGCCCTGAGAGAAGAGTCTCTGGGGATGCTGGGTCCGCAGCCACGACTGGACGCAGCAGCTGAAGCCGACGACGCTGCAGGGGCACCGGACGCAGCCCTGGCCCCGGCCTCAGCCCCAGCTCCGCAAGTCCCTTCTGCTTCAGCCCCAGCCCCACACCTGTCCTTCCCCGCCCCCGGGATCCTGTACTTCTCCTTCCTCCTCCCCACTCTCTTGCTTTTCTCCACCTTAGTGTCCCTGTACCTCAATAAAATTTAATTGGTTGCCCACTGTGGAATGCACAATTGGCGCCGTGCGAGCTCCCCAGGCCGTGCCCTCCCCACCCCACTCTCCCTGCACCATGGCCCCAATGCCCGGGACCTGGATCCTCTGCAGAGGACACTGGCACATCCCCAGGGGCAGAGCCAAGGGGCCCCGTTTGGACAAACAGCACCAAACGCTGCGAAGGCCAAGGCAAGCCAGGAACAGGGAATGCAATGCTCTGCACCTCCCTGCACACAATGGGAGCCCCCAGCTTCCGGGAGGAGGGGGGCACAGGGAGTGGGTTGGGGGCTTCAACTGAGGGGACAACATCGGTCCAGGGACACACACAAACAACACCTGTCACAGGCTCTGGCCCTGTGCTCAAATACGGCTCACTGACAGACGGATCCCAGCAGGGATGTGCCCACTGCACAGGAGACAGGGGGAGCCTTGGCCAGGACCCCACGTGACCCACACTGCCTGCTGTGCAGGCCACATGGGTGGGTCTCGGCTGGGAAGACGGACACATGATGGAGGATGTCCCCAAGGACAGTGGCTGCTCCTTCCCCGAGCTCCTGGCCTTTCCGGGTCCCTGGCCAGGTCCACCGGGCACCTGGTCTCAGCCATGGGGAGACACTGGCTTCACTCCCATTGGCAGAGGAGGAACCCCCTGAGAGGGAGGCCCCGCCCAGGTCAGGGCTGTGCCGATCCCAGAGGAGGACTCCCCTCCCCACCTGAGCCCGCACTCGGGGACCCTATGGGCCTGTGGCCAAGCAAGAGGGCAGCACAGCAGGGAGCACAGGGATCAGGAAGGCTGCGACTTTCTCCAACAGTTCCCACCCTGAGGATTTTCTCATCGAATGCCTCAGGTGTTCTACTAGGGCTGAGGGGTGCCCGTGGAGGAGGAAGCCGGGGCCCCGGAAGGCTGACCTGTGTGTGTTCCTGGGAATGGCCTGCATCACACCCAGTGACATCCCTGTCCCCCCACAGTCCTTCTGCAACATGTCACGGGTCACCACCATGCTCCGCCCTGCACACCTGCCCAGTGCAACCCAGGCGCAGCCCACCTGGACTTAGTGAGTGGCCTTAGGTGCACGTGACAGGAGCGGCCCTGGTAGTTCCATTGTGCAGCTCTGGCATGGAGAAGCCCAGACAACTGTGCTCCCCACACGGGCCTGCCGCAGGTAGGTGGCCCATGGCAGGGTGCTCAGCTGAGACATCAACATTCAGAACCAGCAGAGGCCATGAGGTCAGGCTCATTGAAGGCGACACCCCAAGGCGAGATCACGACCACCCTTGAGACACTTGGGAAGGCAGGAGGCTCTTCCTGGCAACCACCTGCCACACAGGACGGTACAGCACACGCCTAGCTTCCTGGCCCGCTTTCTACGTCCTGGCTGTGCTAAGCCGAGCTTGACAGCTTGCCTTTGCCCAGTTCCATTCACGTGCTCCTGGGTCAACACATGCAAAAGTGCTTTCCGAAAGCTCAGAGTCATCTCTCCTCCTGAGCATTCTTGCACTGTGCCCAGCTCCTGCCCCACATGCTGACTAGGAGACCCGCTCAGGCCCCTGCGGCTCATCTGCGCTCTCAGGCTTGATGTTCTGCTTTATTCACCCACCCCGCACTTCACAAACACCAGCAAGACCTTCCCCGTGTCACATGCCAACCATGACACAGGACAGGCTTCTCCAGTCCCAGCCTGCCTCCTTCCCATCATTCCTTGCTTCTGCCTGCTTTTCCCCATCGCCCGAGTCCTGCACATCCTCTCCTACTGAGTGTCACCTCCCTACCTGCACGTGCCCTCGGGACACCTCAATTCCACCTAAATCACGAAAAAGCCACCTACAACAGGGATCCTGAGCTCTGATGCAGGTCGGGAAGGTAGACTCGGGCACTTGCTACAACATGGATTCCCCCTTCTCTGATTCAGGGGTCCTCAGAGGCAGGACATCCTTTCCCAGCAACCCCTGGAAGGTTTGCCACCACCTAGGCCCACGGAGCTGGCGCTGTGGCCCACAGGGTAAAGCCCCACCTGCAGAGCTGGCATCCCACATCAGAACCCCGGGTCTGGTCCTGGAGCCCTGCTTTCAGTCCAGCTCCCTGCTAACACACCTGGCAGAACAGCGCACGTTGACCCAAGTGCTCCGGTCCCTGCCACCTGTGTGCCAGGCCCAGAAGCTGTTCCAGGCTACTGGCCAGGGGCCTTTGAGAGATTAAATCAGCTCATCAGAGTTGTCCTTCTGTACCTCTCTCCCTGTCCTTCTCTCCAACTCTGCCTTTCAACTCAAATATGGAAAGGAGAAGAGAGGAGAGCAAAGGAGAGGAGAACAGAGGAGAGGAGAGGAGAGGAGAGGAGAGGAGAGGAGAGGAGAGGAGACCTCATGGGCCGGCACTCTGGCACAGTAGGTTGTACATCCGCCTATGACAGTGATATACTCTATGGGCACCAGTTGCGTCCCAGCTGCTCCACTTCTGATTCAGCTCTCTGCTAAGACACGAGAAGGCAGTGGAACATAGGCCATGTACTTGACCCCTTATCCACGTGGTAGACCCAGAAGAAGCTCCTGGCTCCTGGCTTTGGATCAGCTCAGCACCGGCTGTTGTGGCCATTTGGGGAGTGAACCATTCGATCAAAGACCTCTCTGCCTCTCTTTCTCCCTCTCTGTCTCCCTCCCTCCCTCCCTCTCTCTCTCTCTCCTACTTCCCCTTTCTCTCCTGTAACTCTGCCAGTGAAGTAAAGAAATCAAGCTTTACAACTACACAAAACACCTGAGCCCAAACTTAGATGAAAGTGGCTGAACTCCTGGGTCGGCAGTGTAGAGTAGTAGGTTAAGCCTCCACCTGCCAAGCCAGCATCTCATATGGGCACTGGCTTGTGTGCTGGCTGCTCCACTTCCATCCAGCTCCCTGGTGATGGCCTGGGAAAGCAGTGAGGATGACCCAAGTCCTTGGAATCCTGCACCCACACGGGAGACCTGGTAGGAGCTCTCGGCTCCTGGCCTCCGATGAGCCCATTGGAGGACACTGTGGCCATTCGGGGATTGAACCAGCACGTGGAAGACCTCTCTGTCTCTCCCTCTCTGTGTCTCACTCGACTTCTCAGACAAAGAAAGAAAGCAGGATACAAAGCACACCAGCAGCTGAACTCCTCCCAGAAACTTTTCACATAAGCTCTTTGCTCTAGAGAGTACACCCAAAGAGCATCTTTTCAGGCTCCGCATGGGGCACAGGAGAGCTCCCCACAGGGAAGGGGCACGGGCCACTGCCATCTAAACCACTCGACATCGCCAGTGCTGTACCAAGCCCAGCACATGAGCCTGTCCCCCTCATCTTTCAGGGAAGGACATTCCCACAGCAGGGAATTAGCCATTAGCTAACAGGAAGGACACTCACACCATGTGTCCCCACGATGTCCATCTACTCCCCAGACATTCATCACTTCACCACGCCCAACACCACTCCTGGTCTCTCCCCACGCCCCTGGCCAAACCCAACACGCAACAGCCCCGGTGTCTAGGGTCTCCTCAGGATGCTGGATGGAAACACAATCTCACACATGGGACCTATCCCGTCTGGCTCCTCACACTGACCTCCCTCAGGGTCATTTCAGGCCCAGACCCCAGAGATGGCTGGCACGATCCCTAGCAGCCCTGGGGGACCATCAGCAAGTGCACGGGGACGGTAGTCATCACCCTGGTCCTCAGAGAGCCGGCCCTGATCCCAACTCCCCTGGGCGTCTGCCTGAGCTTCAAGAACCACTGTGCACTGCTAAAGCCCCAGGTCCTGCAGGACCGTAAGGACCACCCCACGACTCCTCCGGGCTGCGGGCCAGAGCTACGAGCACTCGCGTCTCCACTGACCATCAGCTCCCTAGAGCAGACAGCCCCAGGTGCACACGGGGCAACTGAGTCTGGGCGGTCGCAGCCTCGCTTGGGCTTGGACAGAGAGCAACCATGCTCCAGGTGCCTGTGGCTGGGAGGAGCCCCACTTCAGGGGCTGGGACAGGGCTCCCAATGCACAGGGAACGGCTCCTGGGCGGTCTCAGGGTGTGATGGGAGCTATTGCTCCTCAGGGTCCACATCTGGGCAGCTGAGGGCGCCGCCATCTTCACTGGAACACGATCCCCAGGCACCAGACGGGAGGCTGGGGCGTCCTGACAGGGACAATGACCATGCAGAGTGAGGAGCCCTCGAGCACGGGCCAACAGGTCTAGCCCAGCTCTGACAAAGGCTGCACCCACACCTGCTGAGGCAGGCGCAGGCTTCCCCCTCTTGGTGCTATGGGGCACAGTGTGCACAGGGCATGGCTTAGAAGTGCAGCAGGCAGCGCCCGCTGGGCTGCGGCAGCCATCTTGTGTGAGAGGAGGGGGCTCCCTGGAGGAGCCACAGGAAGTGACCTCACCTGGAGACCTGGGGGGCGCGGCAACAACCCCAACATTCCAGAGTCCAGTCTGAACCAGCTCACTAGCAGAGAGTCTCGCAGGAAGATGTTCCTGACTTGTATCCCGCGATGCCAAAGCCCAGGCCCCAAGAAAACCTGCTGTGGCCGCCTCGCCCAGTGCTGGGGACGCTGGGCCAGCCCTCACCCGCGACGCTCCTGGGGCTTCCAACAGAAAAAGGCCATGGTGAGCCTGGAAGCAGGACAGGTCTCTGCGGGCCAGGACACCACTGGGAACCCACCAGAAGCCCATGGGCCCCTGGGTGGATGGGCAGGGCCAAGGGGCCACTTCCCCCTCCTAGGCTGGGAAGAGAGGGAGGCTGCAAGTCCTAGGCAGAGGCAGCCTGAGGCCCAGAGCTGCTGGCTGCGGAGGGATCCAGGGATCCAGGGCCTCTTACCTGCCATTCTCTGCTCTTGTCTCCCAGGTCCAGGACAGGTCAGCCTCGCGCCTGGGGCAGCACAGCGGGCTGCGCATCGCCAGCAGCCTGCACGTGTGGCAGGCCCCTTTCACCGATGACCTGTGTGTGGTGGGGGAGTGGTCAAAGGAGCCCACCGCTCCAAAGCCCCCGTACCGGGCGTTCCCCAGCACGCAGAAACCACCGCACGTCCCCCTCAGTCACACACTGGTGGTCAAGGCCCAGATAGAGCCCAGGGGGTCCGCAAATGCCCATCTCACAGCGGAGGAAGTAGGGCCTGTCGGCTTGGCCTGTGTCAGTCGTGACCCAAGGTCAGGGCCGGGCCTGGCACCTGACCTCACCGCTGGGGCGCAACAGAGCCCTGGTCTCCAAACAACACCCCCGCTGGAGCAGTGCTGGCCCTCCAACCATCAGCGCCGCCACAAGGATGCGCGGGGCACAGCCGTGTCCCCGGGGGCCGAGCAGGGCTCAGGGGAGGCCCTGAGAGAAGAGTCTCTGGGGATGCTGGGTCCGCAGCCACGACTGGACGCAGCAGCTGAAGCCGACGACGCTGCAGGGGCACCGGACGCAGCCCTGGCCCCGGCCTCAGCCCCAGCTCCGCAAGTCCCTTCTGCTTCAGCCCCAGCCCCACACCTGTCCTTCCCCGCCCCCGGGATCCTGTACTTCTCCTTCCTCCTCCCCACTCTCTTGCTTTTCTCCACCTTAGTGTCCCTGTACCTCAATAAAATTTAATTGGTTGCCCACTGTGGAATGCACAATTGGCGCCGTGCGAGCTCCCCAGGCCGTGCCCTCCCCACCCCACTCTCCCTGCACCATGGCCCCAATGCCCGGGACCTGGATCCTCTGCAGAGGACACTGGCACATCCCCAGGGGCAGAGCCAAGGGGCCCCGTTTGGACAAACAGCACCAAACGCTGCGAAGGCCAAGGCAAGCCAGGAACAGGGAATGCAATGCTCTGCACCTCCCTGCACACAATGGGAGCCCCCAGCTTCCGGGAGGAGGGGGGCACAGGGAGTGGGTTGGGGGCTTCAACTGAGGGGACAACATCGGTCCAGGGACACACACAAACAACACCTGTCACAGGCTCTGGCCCTGTGCTCAAATACGGCTCACTGACAGACGGATCCCAGCAGGGATGTGCCCACTGCACAGGAGACAGGGGGAGCCTTGTCCAGGACCCCACGTGACCCACACTGCCTGCTGTGCAGGCCACATGGGTGGGTCTCGGCTGGGAAGACGGACACATGATGGAGGATGTCCCCAAGGACAGTGGCTGCTCCTTCCCCGAGCTCCTGGCCTTTCCGGGTCCCTGGCCAGGTCCACCGGGCACCTGGTCTCAGCCATGGGGAGACACTGGCTTCACTCCCATTGGCAGAGGAGGAACCCCCTGAGAGGGAGGCCCCGCCCAGGTCAGGGCTGTGCCGATCCCAGAGGAGGACTCCCCTCCCCACCTGAGCCCGCACTCGGGGACCCTATGGGCCTGTGGCCAAGCAAGAGGGCAGCACAGCAGGGAGCACAGGGATCAGGAAGGCTGCGACTTTCTCCAACAGTTCCCACCCTGAGGATTTTCTCATCGAATGCCTCAGGTGTTCTACTAGGGCTGAGGGGTGCCCGTGGAGGAGGAAGCCGGGGCCCCGGAAGGCTGACCTGTGTGTGTTCCTGGGAATGGCCTGCATCACACCCAGTGACATCCCTGTCCCCCCACAGTCCTTCTGCAACATGTCACGGGTCACCACCATGCTCCGCCCTGCACACCTGCCCAGTGCAACCCAGGCGCAGCCCACCTGGACTTAGTGAGTGGCCTTAGGTGCACGTGACAGGAGCGGCCCTGGTAGTTCCATTGTGCAGCTCTGGCATGGAGAAGCCCAGACAACTGTGCTCCCCACACGGGCCTGCCGCAGGTAGGTGGCCCATGGCAGGGTGCTGAGCTGAGACATCAACATTCAGAACCAGCAGAGGACATGAGGTCAGGCTCATTGAAGGCGACACCCCAAGGCGAGATCACGACCACCCTTGAGACACTTGGGAAGGCAGGAGGCTCTTCCTGGCAACCACCTGCCACACAGGACGGTACAGCACACGCCTAGCTTCCTGGCCCGCTTTCTACGTCCTGGCTGTGCTAAGCCGAGCTTGACAGCTTGCCTTTGCCCAGTTCCATTCACGTGCTCCTGGGTCAACACATGCAAAAGTGCTTTCCGAAAGCTCAGAGTCATCTCTCCTCCTGAGCATTCTTGCACTGTGCCCAGCTCCTGCCCCACATGCTGACTAGGAGACCCGCTCAGGCCCCTGCGGCTCATCTGCGCTCTCAGGCTTGATGTTCTGCTTTATTCACCCACCCCGCACTTCACAAACACCAGCAAGACCTTCCCCGTGTCACATGCCAACCATGACACAGGACAGGCTTCTCCAGTCCCAGCCTGCCTCCTTCCCATCATTCCTTGCTTCTGCCTGCTTTTCCCCATCGCCCGAGTCCTGCACATCCTCTCCTACTGAGTGTCACCTCCCTACCTGCACGTGCCCTCGGGACACCTCAATTCCACCTAAATCACGAAAAAGCCACCTACAACAGGGATCCTGAGCTCTGATGCAGGTCGGGAAGGTAGACTCGGGCACTTGCTACAACATGGATTCCCCCTTCTCTGATTCAGGGGTCCTCAGAGGCAGGACATCCTTTCCCAGCAACCCCTGGAAGGTTTGCCACCACCTAGGCCCACGGAGCTGGCGCTGTGGCCCACAGGGTAAAGCCCCACCTGCAGAGCTGGCATCCCACATCAGAACCCCGGGTCTGGTCCTGGAGCCCTGCTTTCAGTCCAGCTCCCTGCTAACACACCTGGCAGAACAGCGCACGTTGACCCAAGTGCTCCGGTCCCTGCCACCTGTGTGCCAGGCCCAGAAGCTGTTCCAGGCTACTGGCCAGGGGCCTTTGAGAGATTAAATCAGCTCATCAGAGTTGTCCTTCTGTACCTCTCTCCCTGTCCTTCTCTCCAACTCTGCCTTTCAACTCAAATATGGAAAGGAGAAGAGAGGAGAGCAAAGGAGAGGAGAACAGAGGAGAGGAGAGGAGAGGAGAGGAGAGGAGACCTCATGGGCCGGCACTGTGGCACAGTAGGTTGTACATCCGCCTATGACAGTGATATACTCTATGGGCACCAGTTGCGTCCCAGCTGCTCCACTTCTGATTCAGCTCTCTGCTAAGACACGAGAAGGCAGTGGAACATAGGCCATGTACTTGACCCCTTATCCACGTGGTAGACCCAGAAGAAGCTCCTGGCTCCTGGCTTTGGATCAGCTCAGCACCGGCTGTTGTGGCCATTTGGGGAGTGAACCATTCGATCAAAGACCTCTCTGCCTCTCTTTCTCCCTCTCTGTCTCCCTCCCTCCCTCCCTCTCTCTCTCTCTCCTACTTCCCCTTTCTCTCCTGTAACTCTGCCAGTGAAGTAAAGAAATCAAGCTTTACAACTACACAAAACACCTGAGCCCAAACTTAGATGGAAGTGGCTGAACTCCTGGGTCGGCAGTGTAGAGTAGTAGGTTAAGCCTCCACCTGCCAAGCCAGCATCTCATATGGGCACTGGCTTGTGTGCTGGCTGCTCCACTTCCATCCAGCTCCCTGGTGATGGCCTGGGAAAGCAGTGAGGATGACCCAAGTCCTTGGAATCCTGCACCCACACGGGAGACCTGGTAGGAGCTCTCGGCTCCTGGCCTCCGATGAGCCCATTGGAGGACACTGTGGCCATTCGGGCATTGAACCAGCACGTGGAAGACCTCTCTGTCTCTCCCTCTCTGTGTCTCACTCGACTTCTCAGACAAAGAAAGAAAGCAGGATACAAAGCACACCAGCAGCTGAACTCCTCCCAGAAACTTTTCACATAAGCTCTTTGCTCTAGAGAGTACACCCAAAGAGCATCTTTTCAGGCTCCGCATGGGGCACAGGAGAGCTCCCCACAGGGAAGGGGCACGGGCCACTGCCATCTAAACCACTCGACATCGCCAGTGCTGTACCAAGCCCAGCACATGAGCCTGTCCCCCTCATCTTTCAGGGAAGGACATTCCCACAGCAGGGAATTAGCCATTAGCTAACAGGAAGGACACTCACACCATGTGTCCCCACGATGTCCATCTACTCCCCAGACATTCATCACTTCACCACGCCCAACACCACTCCTGGTCTCTCCCCACGCCCCTGGCCAAACCCAACACGCAACAGCCCCGGTGTCTAGGGTCTCCTCAGGATGCTGGATGGAAACACAATCTCACACATGGGACCTATCCCGTCTGGCTCCTCACACTGACCTCCCTCAGGGTCATTTCAGGCCCAGACCCCAGAGATGGCTGCACGATCCCTAGCAGCCCTGGGGGACCATCAGCAAGTGCACGGGGACGGTAGTCATCACCCTGGTCCTCAGAGAGCCGGCCCTGATCCCAACTCCCCTGGGCGTCTGCCTGAGCTTCAAGAACCACTGTGCACTGCTAAAGCCCCAGGTCCTGCAGGACCGTAAGGACCACCCCACGACTCCTCCGGGCTGCGGGCCAGAGCTACGAGCACTCGCGTCTCCACTGACCATCAGCTCCCTAGAGCAGACAGCCCCAGGTGCACACGGGGCAACTGAGTCTGGGCGGTCGCAGCCTCGCTTGGGCTTGGACAGAGAGCAACCACGCTCCAGGTGCCTGTGGCTGGGAGGAGCCCCACTTCAGGGGCTGGGACAGGGCTCCCAATGCACAGGAGCGGCTCCCGGGCGGTCTCAGGGTGTGATGGGAGCTATTGCTCCTCAGGGTCCACATCTGGGCAGCTGAGGGCGCCGCCAGCTTCACTGGAACACGATCCCCAGGCACCAGACGGGAGGCTGGGCGTCCTGACAAGGACAATGACCATGCAGAGTGAGGAGCCCTCGAGCACGGGCCAACAGGTCTAGCCCAGCTCTGACAAAGGCTGCACCCACACCTGCTGAGGCAGGCGCAGGCTTCCCCCTCTTGGTGCTATGGGGCACAGTGTGCACAGGGCATGGCTTAGAAGTGCAGCAGGCAGCGCCCGCTGGGCTGCGGCAGCCATCTTGTGTGAGAGGAGGGGGCTCCCTGGAGGAGCCACAGGAAGTGACCTCACCTGGAGACCTGGGGGGCGCGGCAACAACCCCAACATTCCAGAGTCCAGTCTGAACCAGCTCACTAGCAGAGAGTCTCGCAGGAAGATGTTCCTGACTTGTATCCCGCGATGCCAAAGCCCAGGCCCCAAGAAAACCTGCTGTGGCCGCCTCGCCCAGTGCTGGGGACGCTGGGCCAGCCCTCACCCGCGACGCTCCTGGGGCTTCCAACAGAAAAAGGCCATGGTGAGCCTGGAAGCAGGACAGGTCTCTGCGGGCCAGGACACCACTGGGAACCCACCAGAAGCCCATGGGCCCCTGGGTGGATGGGCAGGGCCAAGGGGCCACTTCCCCCTCCTAGGCTGGGAAGAGAGGGAGGCTGCAAGTCCTAGGCAGAGGCAGCCTGAGGCCCAGAGCTGCTGGCTGCGGAGGGATCCAGGGATCCAGGGCCTCTTACCTGCCATTCTCTGCTCTTGTCTCCCAGGTCCAGGACAGGTCAGCCTCGCGCCTGGGGCAGCACAGCGGGCTGCGCATCGCCAGCAGCCTGCACGTGTGGCAGGCCCCTTTCACCGATGACCTGTGTGTGGTGGGGGAGTGGTCAAAGGAGCCCACCGCTCCAAAGCCCCCGTACCGGGCGTTCCCCAGCACGCAGAAACACCGCACGTCCCCCTCAGTCACACACTGGTGGTCAAAGCCCAGATAGAGCCCAGGGGGTCCGCAAATGCCCATCTCACAGCGGAGGAAGTAGGGCCTGTCGGCTTGGCCTGTGTCAGTCGTGACCCAAGGTCAGGGCCGGCCTGGCACCTGACCTCACCGCTGGGGCGCAACAGAGCCCTGGTCTCCAAACAACACCCCCGCTGGAGCAGTGCTGGCCCTCCAACCATCAGCGCCGCCACAAGGATGCGCGGGGCACAGCCGTGTCCCCGGGGGCCGAGCAGGGCTCAGGGGAGGCCCTGAGAGAAGAGTCTCTGGGGATGCTGGGTCCGCAGCCACGACTGGACGCAGCAGCTGAAGCCGACGACGCTGCAGGGGCACCGGACGCAGCCCTGGCCCCGGCCTCAGCCCCAGCTCCGCAAGTCCCTTCTGCTTCAGCCCCAGCCCCACACCTGTCCTTCCCCGCCCCCGGGATCCTGTACTTCTCCTTCCTCCTCCCCACTCTCTTGCTTTTCTCCACCTTAGTGTCCCTGTACCTCAATAAATTTAATTGGTTGCCCACTGTGGAATGCACAATTGGCGCCGTGCGAGCTCCCCAGGCCGTGCCCTCCCCACCCCACTCTCCCTGCACCATGGCCCCAATGCCCGGGACCTGGATCCTCTGCAGAGGACACTGGCACATCCCCAGGGGCAGAGCCAAGGGGCCCCGTTTGGACAAACAGCACCAAACGCTGCGAAGGCCAAGGCAAGCCAGGAACAGGGAATGCAATGCTCTGCACCTCCCTGCACACAATGGGAGCCCCCAGCTTCCGGGAGGAGGGGGGCACAGGGAGTGGGTTGGGGGCTTCAACTGAGGGGACAACATCGGTCCAGGGACACACACAAACAACACCTGTCACAGGCTCTGGCCCTGTGCTCAAATACGGCTCACTGACAGACGGATCCAGCAGGGATGTGCCCACTGCACAGGAGACAGGGGGAGCCTTGGCCAGGACCCCACGTGACCCACACTGCCTGCTGTGCAGGCCACATGGGTGGGTCTCGGCTGGGAAGACGGACACATGATGGAGGATGTCCCCAAGGACAGTGGCTGCTCCTTCCCCGAGCTCCTGGCCTTTCCGGGTCCCTGGCCAGGTCCACCGGGCACCTGGTCTCAGCCATGGGGAGACACTGGCTTCACTCCCATTGGCAGAGGAGGAACCCCCTGAGAGGGAGGCCCCGCCCAGGTCAGGGCTGTGCCGATCCCAGAGGAGGACTCCCCTCCCCACCTGAGCCCGCACTCGGGGACCCTATGGGCCTGTGGCCAAGCAAGAGGGCAGCACAGCAGGGAGCACAGGGATCAGGAAGGCTGCGACTTTCTCCAACAGTTCCCACCCTGAGGATTTTCTCATCGAATGCCTCAGGTGTTCTACTAGGGCTGAGGGGTGCCCGTGGAGGAGGAAGCCGGGGCCCCGGAAGGCTGACCTGTGTGTGTTCCTGGGAATGGCCTGCATCACACCCAGTGACATCCCTGTCCCCCCACAGTCCTTCTGCAACATGTCACGGGTCACCACCATGCTCCGCCCTGCACACCTGCCCAGTGCAACCCAGGCGCAGCCCACCTGGACTTAGTGAGTGGCCTTAGGTGCACGTGACAGGAGCGGCCCTGGTAGTTCCATTGTGCAGCTCTGGCATGGAGAAGCCCAGACAACTGTGCTCCCCACACGGGCCTGCCGCAGGTAGGTGGCCCATGGCAGGGTGCTCAGCTGAGACATCAACATTCAGAACCAGCAGAGGCCATGAGGTCAGGCTCATTGAAGGCGACACCCCAAGGCGAGATCACGACCACCCTTGAGACACTTGGGAAGGCAGGAGGCTCTTCCTGGCAACCACCTGCCACACAGGACGGTACAGCACACGCCTAGCTTCCTGGCCCGCTTTCTACGTCCTGGCTGTGCTAAGCCGAGCTTGACAGCTTGCCTTTGCCCAGTTCCATTCACGTGCTCCTGGGTCAACACATGCAAAAGTGCTTTCCGAAAGCTCAGAGTCATCTCTCCTCCTGAGCATTCTTGCACTGTGCCCAGCTCCTGCCCCACATGCTGACTAGGAGACCCGCTCAGGCCCCTGCGGCTCATCTGCGCTCTCAGGCTTGATGTTCTGCTTTATTCACCCACCCCGCACTTCACAAACACCAGCAAGACCTTCCCCGTGTCACATGCCAACCATGACACAGACAGGCTTCTCCAGTCCCAGCCTGCCTCCTTCCCATCATTCCTTGCTTCTGCCTGCTTTTCCCCATCGCCCGAGTCCTGCACATCCTCTCCTACTGAGTGTCACCTCCCTACCTGCACGTGCCCTCGGGACACCTCAATTCCACCTAAATCACGAAAAAGCCACCTACAACAGGGATCCTGAGCTCTGATGCAGGTCGGGAAGGTAGACTCGGGCACTTGCTACAACATGGATTCCCCCTTCTCTGATTCAGGGGTCCTCAGAGGCAGGACATCCTTTCCCAGCAACCCCTGGAAGGTTTGCCACCACCTAGGCCCACGGAGCTGGCGCTGTGGCCCACAGGGTAAAGCCCCACCTGCAGAGCTGGCATCCCACATCAGAACCCGGGTCTGGTCCTGGAGCCCTGCTTTCAGTCCAGCTCCCTGCTAACACACCTGGCAGAACAGCGCACGTTGACCCAAGTGCTCCGGTCCCTGCCACCTGTGTGCCAGGCCCAGAAGCTGTTCCAGGCTACTGGCCAGGGGCCTTTGAGAGATTAAATCAGCTCATCAGAGTTGTCCTTCTGTACCTCTCTCCCTGTCCTTCTCTCCAACTCTGCCTTTCAACTCAAATATGGAAAGGAGAAGAGAGGAGAGCAAAGGAGAGGAGAACAGAGGCAGAGGAGAGGAGAGGAGAGGAGAGGAGAGGAGAGGAGAGGAGAGGAGACCTCATGGGCCGGCACTCTGGCACAGTAGGTTGTACATCCGCCTATGACAGTGATATACTCTATGGGCACCAGTTGCGTCCCAGCTGCTCCACTTCTGATTCAGCTCTCTGCTAAGACACGAGAAGGCAGTGGAACATAGGCCATGTACTTGACCCTTATCCACGTGGTAGACCCAGAAGAAGCTCCTGGCTCCTGGCTTTGATCAGCTCAGCACCGGCTGTTGTGGCCATTTGGGGAGTGAACCATTCGATCAAAGACCTCTCTGCCTCTCTTTCTCCCTCTCTGTCTCCCTCCCTCCCTCCCTCTCTCTCTCTCTCCTACTTCCCCTTTCTCTCCTGTAACTCTGCCAGTGAAGTAAAGAAATCAAGCTTTACAACTACACAAAACACCTGAGCCCAAACTTAGATGGAAGTGGCTGAACTCCTGGGTCGGCAGTGTAGAGTAGTAGGTTAAGCCTCCACCTGCCAAGCCAGCATCTCATATGGGCACTG
>NW_026909375.1:0-65000 GCF_033115175.1 Lepus europaeus | reverse complement strand
AGAAATCAGGAGCCAGGAGGTTCTTCCAGGTCTCCCTCCCAGGTTCAGGGGCCCAAGCCCTTGGTCCATCTTCTACTGCTTTCACAGGCCATAGCAGAGAGCAGGATCAGAAGTGGAGCAGCCAGGACTCCAACTGGCATCCATATCGGATGCCAGCACTGCAAGTGGTGTGCAGCTATGCCACAGTGCCAGCCCCTCAATAAACTTTTAATTTAAGAACAGTTTTAGACTTAGAGAAAAAATTGGAATATAGTACAGATTTCAATATACCCTATACCCAGAATTATCTATTATTAATATCTTACATTAGTCCACAACTGACTTTTGGTTTGCTTCTAACTTCTCAATGTATTAAGTAATGCAATGATGAACATCTTTGTGCATTTTTGGATATTTGCTCAGCATAGTTTTTTTCAGAGGCATAATTACCTGATCAAAAGACTTTTTAAAAAAGATTTATTTTTATTTATTTTAAAAGCAGAGTTACAAAGAGAAAAAGAGGTCTTCCACCTACTGGTTCACTCCCTAAATGGCCAAAACAGCTGGGGCTAGGCCAGGCTGAAGCCAGCAGCCAGGAGCTTCTTCTGGATCTCCCACATGGGTGTAAGGGCCCAAGCACTTGTGCCATCTTCCACTGCTTTCCCAACTTGCACATACATGGGATGTCAGCACCACAGGTGGCAGCTTAACCCACTGTACCACGGTGCCGGCCCCCTGATCATAGGACGATAGAGGGGCCAGCACTGTGGTGTAGCTGGTAAAGCCAACACCTGCAACACCAGCATCCCATATGGGTGCCAGCTGGGGCACTGGCTGCTCTCTCCTAATGCACCTAGGAAAGCAGTGGGAGATAGCTCAAGTCCCTGGGCCCCTGTACCCACATGCAAGACCCAAGTGAAGATCCTGGCTCCTGGCTATTACGGACATTTGGGGAATGAACCAGTAGATGGAAGATGCCTTGGTCTATCCCTCTCTGTAACTCTGACTTTCAAATGAATTTAAAAATCTTTTTTTTTTTTTTAAAAAAAAAAGGACTTTAGAATGTACTGGTTATTTGACACTCCTAAATCACACTTTTCTTGAGTCTATTATCCGAATTCTGCTCAATAGCCAAGTAGCAATTAAGTTGTGGTTTCTAGGTTTGCGCAAGTAAAAAGCGTATCTTTCTAGCATAGCCTCTAGCAAAAGATGAGCAGGAAGCTAAATAACCCCAAGAACTGATTGAGGTCCTAGGTAGGAGATAATCTTGCCACTCTCCAGCAGAGTTGTTCAGGCCTCAATAGACAGTCGCCCTTACTGATCAGCCAATCATGACCGAATATATTATAATGCATTTTCCAATTCAACAACAAAATAATCAAATAAAAGTTAACTTAAATGTGGGTCCATGCAGTGGAAACTTAGCCCACACCAGTGGTTCTGAAGGTGTGTTTCCCACACCAGGAAAATCACTGGCCCAGAGAGGTCAGATAGTGAGGGTTGCCACTAATATTCAGAGCTAGAAGTCAAAACCCTGAAACCTTAAAATCTACAACAGGTGTTTAGCCTAGTGGTTAAGTCACCCATATCTCACATCAGAGTGCCTAGGTTCAATCCCAGCTCCAGCACCTGACTCCAGTTTCTCACTAATGCAGTCTCTGAAAGCCAATGCTGATGGCTCAAGTAACTGGGTTCCTTCCATGCAAGTGGGAGTCCTGGATTCTGCTCCTAGCTCCTGGTTTTGGCCTCAGCCCAGCCCCAGCCAATGCATGTATTTGGGGTGTGAACCACTGAATGGGAGCTGTCTATCTCCCTATCTCTCTGTGTGCGTGCCTCATAAATAAATACATTTTTACCAATAAAATAAAACTTGAAATCTGATATGCCTGGGCTCATGTCCATTCCCAAGTATCTGTGTCTCTGCTGTAAGCACTTTACCTTTCCCCAACTGATAAGATACAGTATGAAAGAGGTATATGAGATTAACTTCACGATAATCATCTGGGAGGGATCTGATATAGGCAAAGGTTGTAATAAATCATTCATGTCATAAAACCACTTTTTGGCATTCAGGTCAGTCTGACTCTGGCTGGAAGGAGGGTTACTACAGATCAGAACAAGTAGCAGGAGAGCTCAATATACTCTCTGAATTGGGATTTGAGAGTAGGGTGTTGGTACCGCCAGTTCCTCTCCTACCATGAATAATGCCCATAGAGTTAGGGCAAGTTATAAAGCTCAAGAGACTTATTTCTTGGACTGAATAGCCATAGAGGTAACCACAGCCTTGAGTAGCCATCAGCCAATCAGCCATCAGCCCTTGGTACATGACACTGCGGCAGCAGGGAGCCATTCTCATGGAAAGAGCACCTGTAGATCTTTTGCACCTATCCCCAGCAGTGGTGGGGACAGGATCAAAAACAGGCCTAGCAGTGGGTGTCTGTGCAGCAGTTAAGATGCCAGCTGGGACACCTGCATCCCATACCAGAGTACCTGGGTTTGAGTGCAGCCTCCTTGCATGAATCCAGCTTCCTGCTAAAACGTACCCTGGAAGGTAGCGGAAAATGGCTCAAGTAGTTGCAAACCAGTCACCCACTTAGAAGACCCAGCCATGTCGGTTGCAAGCATAGAGGAAGTGAACCAATGGATGGAAGACATTCTCTGTCTCTCTCTCCCTTTTTTCAGATAAATAAAATAAATTTAAAACTTTTTAAAAACAGGACCTAGTTTGCATGTCTTCTTATAAATACCAAGAGAATATAAATGCTTAAAGATGCTTCAAAGTATAAGGGATGAAGCCAAGCCCTAGCAAGTTTAGGACTTCCCCTAGAGTAGATGTTGCTGATTGGTGTGGGACAGATGGAATGTACATGAGCCTGAGGTCAAGCAATCCAGAAGTCTTTCTCACAGTCCTTAGTGCCTGAAAGTTTAGGAAATGGGGGTGGGGTAGAGAGGGTAAAAAAGAGTTAACTCTGTCCAGGTCCAAAGGTAGGAAGGTGGAAGTGGAGAGGGGCCTTGTCACCTGGAGACAGAGGAGCCCAGCCTGGGCCAGAGAGGGGTTTAGAGCCCCTTTCTGAAATCAAGTGAGCTCACTGTCTGGTCTATGACTGCCGAGTCTTTAGAATAACTCCTGGGTGGGCAGTGAGGACACAGGAAATAAGGAGAAAAAGTAAACTCGACTGCTCCAGCTGATACGGGATTAGGTGTCTTCCTCTTTACTCCAGGTTCTTGCCCACCCCCCAACCCCGAGAGATAAGAATTCAAAAAGGAGGCATAATATGCAGTGCACCCGTGGGAACCAGATCTATTTCAAAGCGAGACAGTGAACATGCATTCCCGTGTGAGTGCGGGCTCCCCACACAGAGACATCCATCATGAGTGGGCCAGAGTGTTATCTATGATGAGAGACAGGGACAGGAGCCCGAGTAGTACCCCCAAACGTGGCCAATGGGCAAAAAAGAGGGCCTTGCCCCCTTCTCAGTCTCTTTCCTAAGGTAGGGGGTGGTACTTTGCTCGAATAAACAAACGGGGTGGTAGCTTAGCTGGCATAAAGCTTTCGGGGCTTTTTATGGTGCCTCCACGTGGAATTTAACTTTAATCATCATGGCATCTCCTTCTTCCTGGTCCTGGATGAGACAGGTGCATCTTGGGCATATGGGCATGTTAGATTGACAGGTAAAGGAGAGGTAACGTTATAGTGCGGGACTGGCAAAAATTCCATCTCACTGAGATGTCATTTTCTACTTAGTTACTCCATGTCACTACCATCTTCTCAGCATGCAGATCACTCTGTAAGCCCAAAAGGATTTCTCCCCACCAGCAAGGAAAAAAATTAATTCTGCAGCAGACACAAAACTCAGGGGTAAACCTACTGACACCAGCTTTTTATAAAGGACATTACAAAGGATGTAGATGAACAGGTGCATAGAGTAAAGTTTGAAGGAAGAGGCATGTCACCCTCTAGAAAGTTCCATTGCTCAACCATCCAGAAGATTTTCCAATCCTGTGCTTTTGGGTATTTGTGGAGGTTTCACTACAAAGGCGTCATTGATTAAACCATTGGCTGTTGGTCATCAGCTCAACCTTCAGCCTTTCCCCTTCCCAAGACTGAGAACTGGGGCTGAAAATCCCAGCACCCATCCTAGGGCTCCTTAAGGGAGGCCAGCAAGTAATCATTCAATTCGTTAGCATACAAATCACTTATCATTTTGAAGATTCCAAAGATTTTAGGATTTGCATGCCAGGAAACAGGAAGAAACTATAATGTATATGTATGTCATGATATCACAGTAGGTCTGCAGGGTACAGTTCTTACCCTTGAATGAGAACTTCATAGTTATTAGGAATACTCACAAATAAAGAGGCAAGAGTATATCTTCATTTCTTACTGCAATCCCAAATGCTTCCCAGGTTTAAGTTGGAGTACAAGCGATGTTACAGAGCAAGTAAGTCCACATATCTAGTGCCAGATTTCACCTGTGCAGCTGTCAGACTTCTGACCCTGTTGGCATTCCCCTCCCATTATGATCCCCCAGGAATATTTAGAAAGCCTTCCAGGAGCTCCCCCTAGGGAGCTGGCCCTCTGCCTAAGCTCTGATCCAAACTGTGACCTCAGCCTCCCGCTCCGGCCAAGAGCCCTGGCAGGCTTCTGTGTGGGCAGCCCACAAGCAAAACTGTTCTGGGACACCCTGTAACTCTACTCAGAGAAGCAAATAGCTCTTTGTCACTTGTCTTGTTTGGTCTGGAGAGCGGGGAAAATGTAGATATCCAGGCAAAAGAGCATTCTGGAGTTCAGAGACCAGACAGGTCAGTATGTGGTGCATTTTTGTAAGCACAAATATGGACCATGCATTTCTAATCATTGTACTGGCATTTCTAATAATTGCCTTTGATGAATCGCAGTGTGCTACAGTGCCCTGTGGTTTCATCGTGGCTTTAAAATTAAGACACATAACTTGCGTATGTAATTTTTCAATTTTTTTCCCCTTAGAGCTAATCTTCACAGATTGTCAGAGATAATGATTATTGTTCACTCGGGGAGCTCTGGCCTGGCAGAAGCAAACTAACAGTGACATTGCCCTTGACATTGGACTTGGAGAGGCTGCTGGTGGCCAAGGCAGGACAGGGCAGAGGGATCAGGGGGGTTGGAAGAGTGGTATGGGAGAGGGGGTGGGGTCCTATGGAGGGGTTATTTTGAGGAACTTATTCAAAGAAGACTGACCAATCCCCATGGTGGCATGTGATTTTTTAAAAAATATTTAAACTTTTTTTTTTAACTTTTACAAGCTTCACTGAACTGTATTGCTAAAAAAAAAAAAAGTAATGCATTGATGTTTAAGCAAATCAAATAATTGAGGAGCATGTAGTAGTCATTCCCTTTTCCCCTCTGTATTAGTCAGAGTTCTAGAAAACCAGAATTAATAGGACATGTACTTAAAGAGATATCCGCAGTATAAGAGAACATTTGTAGAAATTGGCTGTCTGATTATGGGAGCAAAGAAGTCCCATGATTAGCATGTCTTTTTAAAAATTATTTATTTATTTACTTTTGAAAGGCAGAGAGTCAGAGAGACTGACAGAGACAAAAGTCTTATACCTCTGGCTCATTCCCCAAATAATGCAATGGCTAGGGCTGGACCAGGCTGAAGCCAGGAACCCTGAACTCCAGCTAGTTTCCCATGTGGGTGACAGGGACCCATGTACTTGAGCCATCACCTGTAGCCTCCCATTGTCCCACTAGCAGGAAGCTAGAATTGGGAGTAGAGCCAGGACTTGAACCCATGTACTCTGATAATGGGATACAAGCATCTCAAATACCATCTGAACCACAGTGCCAAATGTCCTCCCCAATACAGCAAACCTGTGAGATAGGTGCTATAGTCATTCCCATTTTGCAAATAAGAGGAGTGAGGCTGGAAGCCATTCAGTAGCTTGCCATTTGAGATCTGCAAGGTGTGAGGTCTGACCACCCAGGGGCTGAGCCACAGCACTTGGTGAAATGCCTTCAGGGTTCCCTGTGCTGTCCTGTGGGAGCTCGTGGGATCTGCTGGGTGCATTTGCTCTGCCACTGACTCCAGCCACAGACTCTCCATCTCAGCTCCTAGAAACTAAGGCACGATAGAGCTCCTGGCTCCTGGCTTTTGGCCTGGCCCAGCCCCAGCTGTTGCGAACATTTAGGAAGTGAACCAGCAGAAAGATGATCTCTGTCTGTCTGTATCTCCCTCTCTGTTTTTCTGCCTTTTCAATAATTTTTTTTTAATTTTAAAGAGAAGAAATTAAAAATGTGTAAATGAGTGGTCTTCAAAAAAAGTTCATGGAAAATGTGTATTTTGGAAAAACTAGGCATGGATTTCAATTTTTTTTTTCCAACAAAATAGACTTATCTTTTAATTCCATTTTCCAAAACTTTTTTAAATGCCCACAAATGACGTTATTACCTACTCTGACATTGAAAGAGAGAGAGAACGCCCCCAAGAACATGTCTGTCTGTGTATGTTTTTGGAGTAAAAGCTGTAGAGAAAAACCTAATATGGAAGTCAAATCAATCAACCAAACTCCAAGAAAATGGACAGAAGTAACTAAACAGAAGTGGGAAGGCTGGGGAAGGGGAGTCGAGTTTCTGGAAGGAGCAGAGTAGAGAATTTGGTGACTTAAGGCAAGGAGGAAGGAACTGAATTTGCCTCCAGGATGGGCAGGAGAATGAGGGAAGAAGCAAAAGCAACATCCAATGGCCTCAGGTTACATCAGCCAGAGACCCTACTTGGAAGCGGAATTACAGGCAGGTCCTGGAACTGACGTGGGCCCAAAGTGAGAGGTATCACCCGGATGAAGCCAGCAGCCTGGGGTGTGAGATGAGACCTTTCTGTCGAGGAGGTGGCCGTCTGAGAACTGGGGTTAGGTCTGCACGTTTGGGCAGGTAACCTGAAGATTCTTGGGAGTGAGGTTGGTTAGGAGCTTCTGCCAGGGAGATCAAGGGAGAGGTGGCCGTGCCTGTGCCTGTGCCCATGCCTGACGACACAATCATTATTATATCATCAGCTTAGGCTCAGCTGGAGAGGGGAAAGAACCCTACTGCTATGGAGCCCACTCCCAGGAGAAGGAGGCGCTGACTGAACAGAAGTGGGCTGGGAGGCGCAGGGGAGCAGTGTTCTGGAAAGAACAGGGTAAAGTTTTGTGACTTCAGGCAAGAAGAAAGGAACTGAAATGTTTGTGGGTTTTTTTTTTTTTTTTCAGTTGCATAACCTAACTAACTCCCTCACTAAAAAGAGCTAACATCTTAAAAGCTGGATTGGAATTGAGGAACTATATTTATTTCCCATACAAGTAATTTTTTAAAAAAAAATTATTTGGAAGAGAGAGAGCACTTATTTGAAAGAGAGAGGGTTCACTCCTGCAACAGCTGGAGCTGGGCAAGGCTGAACCCAGGAGCTGGGAATGCAATCCAGGACTCCTATGTGGGTGGCAGGAACCCAGATACTTGAGCCATCACAGCTAGGGGTCTGCATTAGCAGGAATGCTGGAGTCAGGAGTCAGAGGCAGGAATTGAACCTGGGCACTCTGATGTGAGATGTCAATGTTCTAACAGCTAAGCTATGCACCTGCCCTTGACCTAAGTCCTTTCTGAGGCTTGCTGATGCATTTTTAGAGCCAACCCCTTCATAGCCTCACTTCTTCTCCTCTCCCTGCCTGCCGTGGTCTCCCCCTCCACAGCACATACATGCACACTCCCATAACTGGCAGTCTGTCGCTTGAGTAGCAGTTTTTTTTTCATCTCCTTTCAATCAGCCTCGTTCACGTGAAAGGAAACCAACAAGTCCTAAGAATGTTCCTCCAATGGGCAGCTTGTTAATTCTCAAGAGGAGGATTGCATTGAAAGCATGCATTGCTTTCATCTTATTGTAATGCTGTTCTCTGATTCTCCTGCTGCTGCTCTGAATAATCAGTATTTTTTTAAAAAAGAAAAGAAAAGAAAGCAATGGTTAACCTCTTCATTGGTCTTCCTCACCGTGGCTCCAGTGAGCTGTCAGGAATGGAGTCCCATAACAAATGCGATTATACCTCTCTTCATTTATCTACCCTTTTCATCCATTTGCGTACAGTAGCAGTACGAAAACTTCCAAGGATCATGTCAACCAAATCCCGAGGTAGGGACATTGAAATTCAAAAAGCCACACTCAGATGCACCTGGGCTTCCCTGGCTACTGTGGTGAATTTGGCATTTGGATAGAACTCTTTTGAAAATTTGTTTTTGAAGTTAAATGGAGGCTTGTTTGGGGATGGAAAAGTTATTTCAATGTGCATCCCCAAAGAGCGTGGCCACGGCTGGGACTGGCGTATGAATGCAACAAGATCCCAACTGGAGATTTTTGTTTAAGCCCAGCACGTTCAATGTGCTAACCTACATTGTGCCATACCAAATGGTGAGTGAC
The DNA here is from genome assembly GCF_033115175.1 of Lepus europaeus. Lineage (NCBI taxonomy): Eukaryota > Metazoa > Chordata > Mammalia > Lagomorpha > Leporidae > Lepus > Lepus europaeus. The sequence goes on along the minus strand of NW_026909375.1, from coordinate 56,595 downwards.
TATGCTAGGAGGATTAAAGGATTATTTTTTTGAGAAGGCACCTGCACAACCAGCTTTTACTATGCCTTTATTATCCATTGTACTAGTGCTATCATTATTTCAATGTAACCTAAAGTGTAACCACGTTAGCTTGTTAGGCAACCATTAGTAAAAAGAAGCAATGCTAGACTTTATAATATGTATTATGTTAGGTGATGAGCTAAGTAATCCAGTAACTATATTAAGTTGATTATTGTACGACCTGAACCGCTGCCCATTCCTGGCACTCTTTATTGTACCCTCCCCTTTCCTCCATCTGGCCAGATGTGACCCTACCCTGACCCAGGCCCAGGAATGTAAAGCAATTATCTATACCTATAGGGTTCAAAGCTTTAGATAACAACTAGCCACTACCCCCGGAGTCAGCAGCTGCAATGCCGGGACTTATCAGAAGTGTCAACTTGATCTACAGCATCCCCTTAACACTTGCTTGTAAGGGGTAATAAAAACTCTGTAACAATTAGGCTCGGGGCTTCTCGGAGGGCTTCCTCTCCTGGAGGCACTGAGAGGCCCGAGTTCGAACTCGAAATAAAAACGACCCTGCTTATTAGCTTCAACTTCGGTCTCTGGTGGTGTGACTTTCGGGGGACCACGGACTTGGGGGGCATAACAGATCCTGGGGGCTCGTCCGGGATTCGCCGAAGCCCCCCCAGACACCTTGTTGAAGGGTCGTGGAAGGACCGGTCCAGGTGAGTTTGCCGGCATTGTCTTTGTGTAGTCGACTGTGTTATCTGAATTGCCTATAGGTTCTGTATCTGGGCCGACGAAAAGTCCTGGCGGACGCGCTATAGGACTGTCGGCGGGGCCGTTGGGAGACGTTCCTCGGACCCCATCTGGGACTATCAGTGTAAATTGTAGTCCATCTGGTCGGGCAGAGACTGCCCAACGCGCCTGCGATCTGTATCTGTGTGTCAGTGTGATTGCTGTTACGCTGAAGGCTTTCAGTTTGAGACTGTTATTTTTCAGGTTACTGCCTTTGGATGAGAAAAGAGGACAGTCACTCCACACGTTCCTGCTTTGTTCCTTTTTCTGACTAATCTTACCTTCTTTCCAAAAATCCCTCTTTTTAACCAGGGACTGTAGGTCCACGATGGGGCAGACACAGACCACCCCCCTCACCATCATAATGGATCATTTCAGAGACGTGAGGAATAGAGCTTCTAATTTAAGTGTGGAAATCAGGAAGGACAAACTCGCCACTCTCTGTAGGTCAGAGTGGCCAGCTTTTGGTGTTGGATGGCCTCCAGAAGGCACTCTCGACCGGTCAGTCATACGAAGGGTTAAAGAGAAAATCTTTCTCTCAGAACCAAATGGCTACCCAGATCAAATCCCCTACATTCTTGTCTGGCAAGATCTAATAAATAACCCGCCGGCCTGGCTGGCACCTTTCCTTCCCGCAGCTAAAATCCTAGCTCTACAGCGCACAGGAGCGGGAGAGTCAGCAAGAACCACACCCCCAAGGGAGGCTGCTGCTAAACCCCGAGCCACTAAACCCTCAGCCCCTTCTTACCCCGTCCTACCTGACAGCTCAGACCCCCTAACCCTTGACCCTCCTCCATACCTGCTCCCTCATCCTAGGCCTGCGGAGCCAGTGAACGAGGGAGCACGGGCAGCCCCACTGGAGGGAGAGAGGGGAGCAGGGGCTGACTCAGGGGGACCAGCAGAAAGGACGAGGGGTCGCACCCAACGAGCGGCGAGCCCACGCCATCCTGACTCCACTGTGGCCCTACCATTACGAGAAATCGGGCCGCCCGATGGCACTGGGAACCCTAGACTTCAGTATTGGCCCTTCTCCACCAGTGACCTCTATAACTGGAAGACACAAAATGCCCGTTTTTCTGACAATCCCAAAGATTTGATTTCTCTTTTAGATAGCGTTATGTTTACTCACCAGCCCACCTGGGATGATTGCCAGCAACTTCTCCGAATCCTGTTTACCACAGAGAAGCGAGAACGAATCCAGTTAGAAGCCAGGAAATTGGTTCCTGGTGACGATGGTCAACCCACTGCCAACCCAGATTTAATCAATGATGCTTTTCCTTTGACCAGACCCCCACAAGATGGCTGGGACTACAACACGGCAAAAGGTAGGGGACGGCTACGGGTTTATCGCCAGACTCTAATGGCGGGTCTCCGGGCAGCGGCACGCAAGCCCACTAATTTGGCTAAGGTATATGCAGTTAATCAAGGAAAGACAGAGTCCCCTTCAGGGTATTTAGAAAGATTAATGGAAGCCTTTAGACAGTTCACGCCTATGGACCCAGAGGCCCCCGAAAACCAAGCAGCAGTAGTTATGTCGTTTGTAAATCAGGCTGCTCCTGACATTAAAAAAAGTTACAGAAACTAGAAGACCTGGAGGGAAAGAACATTCAGGATCTACTTAGGATTGCTCAGAGAGTTTTTAATAATAGGGATGCCCCCGAAGAAAAGCAGTTGAGGGCAACAGAAAAGATGACGAGAGTACTGGCGGCTGCAGTTCAAGGGAAGCAACCGCAGGAAAATTCCACACGCCCAAAAACACCCTATAAAAAGTTAGATAAAGACCAGTGTGCCTATTGCAAGGAGACCGGCCATTGGGCTAGAGACTGTCCGAAAAAGAAAAGAGCCAAGCCAGGCCGATGGCAGGAAACACCTTCCACGCAACCCCCTGCTGTACTAGTGACCCAAGATTCTGAAGATTAGGGGGGACGGGGTTCGGGTCCCCTCCCCGAACCCAGGGTAACTCTACAAGTGGAGGGGAATCCTGTCCAGTTTTTAGTAGACACAGGAGCCCAGCACTCAGTTCTCACTAGCCCTAGAGGGAAGCTATCAGCCACCTCTTCTTGGGTGCAAGGAGCCACAGGAATCAAAAAATACCCGTGGACAACTAAAAGAACTGTGGACTTGGGCACCAACAGAGTGTCCCATTCTTTCTTGGTCATCCCTGAGAGTCCATACCCCCTTCTGGGGAGAGACTTACTAACTAAAATAGGAGCCCAAATTTGCTTCCTACCTGATGGGCCAAAGGTGACGGATTCACACGGCGGACCAGTTTCAATATTAACTCTGTCTCTGGAAGATGAATACCGCATTCACCAACAACCTGAGGAGCCTGGACAAGAAATTGACAGGTGGGTCCAGTGCTTCCCAGAGGCATGGGCGGAGACTGGGGGAATGGGACTGGCTGCCCACCGACCAGCCATATACATAGAGACAAAACCTGGGGCAGATCCAGTCCGGGTTCGACAATACCCTATGCCCCTAGAAGCAAGAGTGGGAATTACACCCCACATTCGGCGCCTCCTAGACCAGGGAGTTCTGCGACCATGCCAATCGGCCTGGAACACGCCTCTATTGCCAGTGCGTAAGCCCACCACGGGGGACTATCGGCCTGTACAGGACTTGAGGGAGGTTAACAAAAGAACTATTGATATCCACCCAACAGTGCCAAACCCCTACACCCTCCTTAGTGCTCTCAGTCCTGAAAAACAATGGTATACTGTTTTAGATCTAAAAGATGCTTTCTTTAGCTTACCCCTAGCACCTAAGAGTCAAGAGCTTTTCGCCTTTGAATGGACGGACCCAGAGAGAGGCATCAATGGACAGCTAACTTGGACACGGCTGCCACAAGGGTTTAAAAACTCTCCCACCCTATTCGATGAGGCTCTCCATGAAGATCTGAGTGAGTACCGACAGACACACCTAAACCTAACCCTCTTACAATATGTAGATGATCTACTGATAGCAGCACAGACCCTCGAGGAATGCACCCGAGGAACGGAGGACCTCTTGCACACTTTGGGGAGCCTGGGCTACAGAGCATCTGCTAAGAAGGCCCAACTCTGCAAGACTGAGGTAACATACCTGGGGTACCTATTGAAAGGGGGGCAACGATGGCTGACCCCTGCACGCAAAGAGACTGTGCTCCGAATCCCCCAACCGCAATCACAACGACAGGTTCGGGAGTTTCTGGGGTCAGCCGGCTTCTGCCGATTGTGGATCCCTGGGTTTGCTGAGTTGGCCAAACCCCTGTACCTGATGACAAAAGATCAGCAGCCCTTCCAATGGACAGAGGAGGCTGAAAAAGCCTTTCAGCAGATAAAAACAGCGCTGCTCTCGGCCCCAGCACTGGGACTCCCTGATGCCTCCAAGCCTTTTCAACTATTTGTGGACGAGAGCAAGGGGGTAGCTAAGGGAGTTCTGACTCAGGCCTTAGGCCCTTGGAAACGGCCTGTAGCATACTTATCAAAGAAACTTGACTCTGTAGCCGCCGGATGGCCCCCTTGTCTCAGAATGATAGCGGCTACTGCCCTGATGGTAAAAGATGCAGACAAGCTAACCATGGGGCAAGAACTGCAGGTCACCACACCCCATGCTGTTGAAGGCCTCCTAAAGCAGCCTCCCGACAGATGGCTCAGCAATGCACGGCTAACTCACTACCAAGGGCTGTTGCTAAACCCTCTCAGAATTTTCTTTCAGCCACCAACCACCCTAAACCCTGCCTCCCTGCTCCCTGACCCGGACCTGGAAGCTCCACTCCATGATTGTGTCGAGGTGTTAGCCCAGGTGCATGGAGTAAGGGAAGATCTACGGGATCAACCCCTGCCCAACACTGAGGTAACCTGGTTTACTGACGGGAGCAGCTTCGTACATCAAGGACAGAGGTATGCGGGGGCAGCGGTGGTGTCAGAGACTGAGATAATATGGGCCGAGCCCCTGCCGGCAGACACCTCGGCACAGAAAGCGGAACTGATAGCCCTAACCCAAGCTTTAAAACTGGGAAAGGGAAAAAGACTTACAGTCTACACTGATAGCCGGTATGCCTTTGCCACTGCCCATATACATGGGGCTATATATCGTGAAAGAGGTCTCCTGACAGCAGAGGGAAAAACCATAAAGAACAAAGAAGAAATCTTAGCTCTCCTAGCCGCTTTATGGGAGCCAAAAAGATTGGCAATTGTGCATTGCCTGGGCCACCAGAAACCTATAGACCCCGTGTCAAGGGGCAATTATTTCGCTGATCAGACTGCTAAGAAAATAGCTATGGCCCCAATTCAGGCTGTAGTCGTACAACAACAATTCCCTGATCCAGGACCCAGGAACTTGCCTCCAACGCCCGAGTACACCGAGGAAGACCTGCAATGGGTAAAAACACTACCTGAGGCACAGCTCCTTGATGGGTGGTGGAGAGACTCTGAATGTCGCATCATACTCCCTGAAAAACTAGGAGAAAGAGTATTACAAAAAATCCACCACAGCACTCACCTAGGCACCAGGAGGATACAGGACTTAATGAGACAAACGAAACTACGAATAAAAGAGGCCCCCAGCAAAATTGACCAAATTGTTGTCAAATGTAAAGTCTGTCAACTCACTAATGCAGGAAGAAATGTTCAGAATTCTGGAACAAGACAGCGAGGAGATAAACCAGGAGCCTATTGGGAAGTAGATTTTACTGAGGTAAAGCCAGGGAAGTACGGGTACAAATACTTATTAGTTTTTGTAGATACCTTTTCAGGATGGGTAGAAGCCTTTCCCACTAAGAATGAAACAGCCCAGGTGGTGGCCAAAAAGATACTGGAGGACATCTTACCCAGGTATGGATTTCCAGTAATGATAGGCTCGGACAATGGACCAGCATTTGTCTCTAAGGTAAGTCAGGGGTTGGCTTCCATACTTGGGGCGGATTGGAAATTACATTGTGCATACAGGCCCCAAAGTTCAGGACAGGTAGAAAGAATGAACAGAACATTAAAGGAGACTTTAACCAAATTGACCATGGAGACTGGCGCAAACTGGGTAGCCATCCTCCCCTACGCTCTGTACAGGGTTCGCAATTCCCCATACAAACTAGGGCTTACTCCCTATGAAATTTTGTTTGGCAGGCCACCTCCCATTATACCTAATCTTAAAGAAAATCTGATTAAAAATGACGACGATTTTGAACTCCTGTCTTCACTCCAAATCCTGCAGGGGGTCCACGAACAGGTGTGGCCAAAACTGAAAGACCTGTACGAGACAGGGCCTCCTCCGGTGCCCCACAGCTACCGGCCGGGCGACTGGGTGTTCGTGAAGCGCCACCGACGGGAAAACTTGGAACCCAGGTGGAAGGGACCCTTCCAAGTCATCTTGACAACCCCCACTGCCCTCAAGGTAGACGGAGTGTCCTCCTGGGTTCATCACACTCACGCTAAATCAGCGGACCCGTTCCAGGACCTCATAGAACCTCTTACATCCAAGTCGACTTGGAGGGTCGACAAAACCCGAGATAAAAGTCACCCCCTGAAGCTTAGATTGCGTCGTATCCCGCAGGCCACTGATCACCCGAGAAATGAGGCCTGACCTCATAATCCTACTGATTCTGTCTGTCGGGGGGAGAGTGACTTTGGACATCATTCCTCACCAACCTCCACCAGGCTACTGGACCTTGAGTGTGACGGGAAGAGTAATTGACCGCTATAATGGCACAGGACAGCCCACGTTTATCGTAGATCTCTGCACCCTGTGGCAGGGAGTGGACACGAGGCTGATCTCCAGGCCCGGAGTTAAAACATTTACCTCACTAGCCGATTGGCATTGGAATCCCGGGGTAAGGTTGGTGGGGTGTGGGCAAACTGGTATAGAGGCCAACTTACAACAAACTAAATGGTATGTCTGTCCTGCAGAAGGCTCCCCAGGCTGTGGGGGGGCGGGCGATTATTACTGCCATCACTGGGGATGTGAGACAATAGCCCCATGGTTGACTCCTAGGGACAAAAATCTGGAGATGGCCAGAGTGGGTGGGTCAAGTCCTCAGGTGGGAAAAAGAAACCCAATCCAAATTAAGGTAAAAACATGGCAAGAAATACAGAATTCTCAATGGGTTAAGGGGAAAACATGGGGACTGAGACTATACGTCTCCGGGTCTGACCCAGGCATTCAGTTTACAATCCAGTGGTGGTCTCAACCGAGCCTCACAATTGGGGTGGGGCCGAATAAGTTCCTTATTCCCGAGCCTGAGCCCTCACCGACCCAAAGACCCAGACCCAACCCAAGTCCTCCTCCCCGGGTAAAAAAGGGCAAGGACCGACCCATTATGACCAGCCGAGGCAAAGGTTCAAAATCAAAAGGGGCACGCAAAGACAGGGCCCGACCTGCCTCAGCCAGTAACAGAAAAATGTCAAAACCCCAACAATCTGGTCCACTGTGGCGACTCTTAAATAGTGCTTATGTGGCCCTAAACGCTTCTTTCCCTAACTTAACTAATTCCTGCTGGCTATGTTATCAGGCCTCGCCACCCTATTATGAGGCGTCAGCCGTGACAAGTCTCTCACTCTCTGGGACAACCCAAGAGGGCTGCCGCTGGCAGAGACAGATGGAATCTGGGACCACCTTACAGGTCGTGCGAGGTCGTGGAACATGCATATCCCCCACGGTTTCTGCTGGATCCATGTGTAACCATACTGTCCTCAGCAACGCCTCCCTGTTCTACCCAGCGCCGGGAAATACGTGGTGGGCCTGTAATGCTTCGGGAGTGACCCCGTGTGTGTCAGGGACAGTGTTACAAAGCAATAATGAATGGTGCCTTCTAGTTAGATTGTACCCTCGAATAATATATCATCCCTATAACGAACTCCTGTCCAGCCTGAGGCCCACCACGTCACTCAGCAGAGAGCGCCGGGAAGTGGCAACCGCTATAATCACAGTAGCTGGACTGTTAGGGCTGGCAGGGACAGGGCTGGGAGCCACTGCCGTAGCCAGGCAAGTAAACCAGTATTCAGCTCTCCGAATGGCGATAGATGAAGACTTAGCGAGAATTGACCGATCTATCGCTGGCTTAACCAAGTCTCTCCGATCCCTGTCAGAAGTTGTCCTCCAAAATAGGCGAGGACTGGACTTGCTGTTTCTACAGCAGGGAGGACTGTGTGCCGCCTTGGGGGAGGAGTGTTGTTTCTATGCCGACCACACAGGAGTAGTAGAGGACTCCATGGCTAAAGTACGTGAGGGGCTAGAAAAAAGAAAACGAGAAAGGGAACAACAAGAGGGATGGTTTGAATCATGGTTTAATTATTCTCCTTGGCTAACGACTTTATTATCAGCTATAATTGGCCCTTTACTTCTGTTAATAATAATCTTAACCATAGGCCCCTGTGTTATCAACAAACTAGTAACATTTGTTAAAGACAGGATAAACACGGTCCAGCTTATGGTGCTGCGGACACAGTACCAAGCCTTAGATGAACAGGAATTATAAAGCTTAAGGCCTATAAAAGAGCCAAGATTGGCTCCAAAAAAGTCTCATGTGAAAGGGGGGAATGAGAAGGCACCTGCACAACCAGCTTTTACTATGCCTTTATTATCCATTGTACTAGTGCTATCATTATTTCAATGTAACCTAAAGTGTAACCACGTTAGCTTGTTAGGCAACCATTAGTAAAAAGAAGCAATGCTAGACTTTATAATATGTATTATGTTAGGTGATGAGCTAAGTAATCCAGTAACTATATTAAGTTGATTATTGTACGACCTGAACCGCTGCCCATTCCTGGCACTCTTTATTGTACCCTCCCCTTCCCTCCATCTGGCCAGATGTGACCCTACCCTGACCCAGGCCCAGGAATGTAAAGCAATTATCTATACCTATAGGGTTCAAAGCTTTAGATAACAACTAGCCACTACCCCCGGAGTCAGCAGCTGCAATGCCGGGACTTATCAGAAGTGTCAACTTGATCTACAGCATCCCCTTAACACTTGCTTGTAAGGGGTAATAAAAACTCTGTAACAATTAGGCTCGGGGCTTCTCGGAGGGCTTCCTCTCCTGGAGGCACTGAGAGGCCCGAGTTCGAACTCGAAATAAAAACGACCCTGCTTATTAGCTTCAACTTCGGTCTCTGGTGGTGTGACTTTCGGGGGACCACGGACTTGGGGGGCATAACAGGAGGCCGGCGCTGTGGCACAGCAGGTAGAGCCGCCCTACAGTGCCAGCATCCCATATGGGCACTGGTTCGAGTCCCAGCTGCTCTACTTATGAACCAGCTCTTTGCTATGGCCTGGGAAAGCAGTAGAAGATGGCCCAAGTCGTTGGGCCCCTGAACCCACGTGGGAGACCCAAAATAAGCTCCTGGCTCCTGGCTTTGGATTGGCTCTCACCATTGCAGCCATCTGGGGAGTGAACCAGCAGATGGAAGATCTCTGCCCCTGCCTCTATGTAGCTCTACCTTTCAAATAAATAAATCTTTAAAAATAATAATAATAAGATGTTGGGGCCAGCACTGTGGCACAGCAGGTTAACACCCTTGCCTGAAGCACCAGCATCCCATATGGGAGTCAGTTCTAGTCCCGGCTGCTCTTCTTCTGATCCAGCTCTATGCTATGGCCTGAAAAAGCAGTGAAATATGGCCCGAGTCTTTGGGCCCCTGCACCCATGTGGGAGACCTGGAAGAAGCTCCTGGCTCCTGGCTTCGGATGCGTGCAGTTCTGACCATTGTGGCCAATTGGGGAGTGAGCCAGCAGATAGAAGACGTCTCTCTCTCTCTCTCTCTCTCTCTCTCTCTCTCTCTCTCTCTCTACCTATCCTTCTCTCTCCATGTAGCTCTACCTTTCAAATAAATAAATATTAAAAAAAAAAGATGCTAGATGAGGAAGGAAGCGAGGTGGAAAAGCCACTGGAAGCAGAAGAAAAGCTGTATAATGTGCTCAGAGAACATCATGAGCAATGTAGCCAAAAAAGCAGTGTTTAGGATTTTTATTATTTATTTTAAAGGCAAGAGACAGAGATGGATAGAGAGAGCTCCCATCTGCTACTTCACTCTCCAGATGCCCGCCATAGCCACAGCTGGGCCAGGTGGAAGTCAGGAGCCCAGAACTCAATCGGAGTCTCCCACACGGGTAGCAGCGATCCAAGTGCTTGAGCCATCACCTGCTGCTCCCAGGATGCTCATTAGCAGGAAACTAGAATCAGCAGAGCAGGACTCACACCCAGGCTCTTGGGTATGGGAGGCCAACATCCTGAGCAGCAGCTTATACAAAACGCCCACGCCAAGATGAGCAACACTTAACATGGCTCCTGATCAACTCACAACACATCTGAAGGACCTGCCTGGGTGTGCCCGGGCCCCATAATTGTGACTCTGAAAGTCATTTTGTGTCCAGGAAACCATTTGAAATGGAAAAACTATAATAGCAGTACTTTTGAGTCTACAATATTATATTAAATATTCAACACCTTCAGAATTTGAACTATTATTCCGTTAAATTATTTATGACATGCCTCACAATAACACACAGCACTGGATAGAACTACTTACTATTCCAGTAGTCCATAGCTAGTGGACCACGCTAGTGTGGATAGCACTACAGACAGTACTAGGTGGCTAGCAGGCCATGGAGGAGGTGATTACAATCTTATCAGGTGGATCCCATCTGCCATGCGGAGCAATACCGGCTTGATTCTGTAACCAGTAAGGGGCCAGTAATTTTTTTAATCCAGTAAATGACACACTTAACACCCTCTGTACACCTCTGACACATAGTTTTTTAAGACTATAGCCTTGGCCGGCTCCGCGACTCACTAGGCTAATCCTCCGCCTTGTGGCGCTGGCACACCGGGTTCTAGTCCCGGTCGGGGCACCGGATCCTGTCCCGGTTGCCCCTCTTCCAGGCCAGCTCTCTGCTGTGGCCAGGGAGTGCAGTGGAGGATGGCCCAAGTCCTTGGGCCCTGCACCCCATGGGAGAAGAGGAGAAGCACCTGGCTCCTGCCATCGGATCTGCGCGGTGTACCGGCCACAGCGCGCCTACCGCGGCGGCCATTGGAGGGTGAACCAATGGCAAAAGGAAGACCTTTCTCTCTGTCTCTCTCTCACTGTCCACTCTGCCTGTCAAAAATAAAAAATAAAAAAATAAAAATAAATTTAAAAAAAAGACTATAGCCTTTATGTGGCTGAAAAGCCCATGAGAGCATTTCAGGCATGGAAAGTCAAGACACTGTTGACAAAAAAAAATCCTACATGAAAGATCTCTGTGAATGACACCTCAGTGGAAAGAAGGGGCTGTCAAAGAAAGATGTTCTTTTCTCCGAAGGGAGGAGAAAACTTCCGATTTGCTTATGGCCCTGTCTAAATACTGACGGAGTTTGTGGATTCAAAAGGCTTTCAGAGCCTTGGCAGCTCATGTCAAGAGCCTCGGCTGATCACTGACGTCATAAATAAGAGTGTTAATTATTAAATGAACAACAGGAGTCACTGTGCACTTGCTCCCCATGCAGGACCTCTGTCCTTAATGTATTGCACTATGCAAATTAACAGTAAAACTAGTCTTCAAACAGTACTTTATACTTTGTGTGTCTGCGTGGGTGCAAACTTTTGAAATGTTTACTTAGTATAGAGTTGATCTTCTGTACATAAAGTTAATTAAAACTGAATCTTAATGAAGAATGGGATGGGAGATGGAGTAAGAGGTAGAACAGGAGTGGGGGTGGGAGGGTGGGTATGGAGGTAAAAAACACTATATTCCTAAAGTACCTATGAAAATTGAATTCATTAAATAAAATCTTTTAAAAAATAAATAAAATAAAACTATAGCCTTTGAGGGGCTAGTGCTGTGGCATAGTGGGTAAAGCTGCCACTTGCAGTGCTAGCATCCCATATGGACACCAGTTCTAGTCCCAGCTGTTCCAATTCCGATCTAGCTCTCTGCTATGGCCTTGGAAAGCAGTAGAAGATGGCCCAGGTGCTTGGGTCCCTGCACCCACATGGAAGACCCAGAAGAAGCACCTGGCTCCTGACTTTGGATCAGTGCAGCTCCAGCCACTGCAGCCATTTAAGGAGTGAACCAGTGGATGCCTCTGCCCCTGCCTCTCTGTAACTCTGCCTTTCAAATAAATAAATAGATCTTTAAAAAAAAAAAAAAGACTATAGCCTTTGAGAAACATTGAGTGAAAGAGACCAGGTACCAAAATGCTTCCTTAAGTAGACATGTAGTTGGTATATTTTGTCATGAAACTACTTTCAAGCTACGCACAAACCTGAGGGAGCTCCAGTTTCGCATGAATGATTTAGTGTTTCTTTATAGAAATTAGTTTTCAAAGGGAAACAGAACTGATGATATGCTTGTCGTGACAATTACTCCCACTTACTGCACACAGCTTTGTACTTGACACACACTTCACTTCATTACTGCAATGTTCCTGGGAGGCTAAGGTAGCACTTAACAGAAGGCAGCCCAGAGACTTCAAGCCTGGGTGTGTGAACACACAACCTCTTATAACACAGCCTCCTGCACACCTGCAGTGCTCCAGATTCCCTGGTTTTGAAGTGTGGAGAGGTGGACTTAGAGAAATGTGTTCTAGTGCTTTTCTCATAGTAACCTGGTCTGCTGCTGCCACCTGGTGGCTACATTCCCAACTTGTGGGAAGATAAAATATGAGCCATGAAATTTGAACTGCAGGAAAAGTCAAAATACACTATGTGTCTCATCGAGGATACAATGAAAGCAATGGGAGAAAACAGGATTTAAAGAAATGCTAGGGGCCAGCACTACTGCTCATTTGGTTAATCCTCCGCCTGTGGCGCTGGCATCCCATGTGGACACCGAGTTCTAGTCCCGGTTGCTCCTCTTCCAGTCCAGCTCTCTGCTGTGGCCCAGGAAGGCAGTGGAGGATGGCCCAGATGGTTGGGCCCTGCACCTGCATGGGAGACCAGGAGGAAGCACCTGGCTCCTGGCTTCGGATCAGTGCGGCACTGGCCATAGCGGCCATTTGGGGGTGAACAAACTGAAGGAAGACCTTTCTCTCTGTCTCTCACTCTCACTGTCTAACTCTGTCAAATAAAAAAATAAAATAAAATAAATGCTAGCTCATCATTTTCTAGAATAATGCCAGGCACAATTGGGATACTTAGTGAGCAAAAATGACAAAAAAAAAAAAAATCTCTGCTCTCGTGGAGTTTATCTGTAGGGAGTTTGTGCTGGGGAGAGCCAGGTGAGAATATTTTTGGGAAGCGTCACTTGCTATGGAATAAAAGTAAGTATGAGGACTGGTGCCGTGGCTCGGTAGGTTGGTCCTCCTCCTGCGGCACCCGCATCCCACATGGGCACCGGTTCTAGTCCCAGCTGCTCCTCTTCCAATCCAGCTCTCTGCTGTGGCCCAGTGAAGGCAGTGGAGGATGGCCCAACTCCTTGGGCCCCTGCACCCACTTGGGGGACCTGGAAGAATCTCCTGGCTCCTGGCTTCAGGTCTGCTCAGCTCTGGCCGTTGCAGCCATTTGGGGAGTGAACAAATGGAAGGAAGACCTCTCTCTCTCTCTCTCTCTCTCTCTCTCTCTCTCCCCCTGTCTGTAACTCTACCTCTCAAATAAATAAAACCTTAAAAAAAAAAAAGTAAGTATGGTAAGTACGGCACTGCAAGGAGTGTGAAGTGTGTGGGGGCAGGAAGCATGCTGTTGGCAGTGTTCCATGGGGTGATCTGTGCAACCCTTGTTGAAAAAGCCATATTTGAGATCAGGCTGAGCATTGAGGGAATGGACCTGGGGAGAGTGTCAGAACCTAGAGAAGAGTTAGTGCACCAGTCCTCAGGCAAGGGCCTTCCTGGGTGTGCAAGGGACGAGGAGACAGGCAGAGCTGCAGCCCGTGCTGGAGGGGACAACCGAGAGCCTCTTCTAGTGTCGTGAGAGCCTTGTGGGCCACTGTAAAGGTGCTGTCTTTCCCCTGTGTGAAATCAAGAACCATTGCCAGGGACCCACAGGATCACACTAACGTTTGGCTTCTGGGTTAAGAACAGACTCCAGGGGACAAGGATAAAAGCGAAGCAGCCAAGAGGCTGTCTTTGTAAACCTAGGGAGAGGCTACAGTGTCTCAGGCCAGTACAGGACCAGTGCACGTGGCAAAAAGCTGTTCCGAGTTAGCTCCGTAGTGAAGGAAAAGCCTTTTTCTGGTCCAGAATTCAATCCATGATCTTAGGTTGCATTTCATTGTCAAAGCTTCTTAGTCTCCAACCGAGGGCAGTTTGTCTTTCCTGGCCTGTGCTCGCTGGGGAGGACTCGACTGTTAATTTGTAGAATGTTTCTCAACTGGGCTGCGTCTGGTGTTTTCTGATGTTTGAGCTCCAGTTGCCCACTTTGGAAAGAACATCACAGCCCTGATATTGTGTCCTCAGTGCGTGGTATCAGGACTTTCATAACGCTGACATTTCACGTTGCTCGATGAGACAGTTCCATTAACTTTGATCACTTGGTTTTATACTGTGTCTGCCATGTTTCTCCCATTATAAAGTTATTATTTTTCCTTCTGTAATTAATACTGGGGCAAAATACTTTGAGACAGTGCAAATATCCTGTTTCTTGTCATGTTTTTAACCCAATAATCTTAGCATCCCACTGAGTGTTCCTCATTCTGTGTTTGTCAAATAGTGATTTTCTGTTTATATCATTGCTTTTACATTTGCTAACTGGCCTGACTTTGTAAGGAAAAGCTGGCCCTTCTTCACAACTAGTGCATTTATTCAATTTTTTAGGATTTAATTCATTATTTATTTATTTGAAAGGCAGAGTTACAGAGAGGCAGAGGCAGAGAGAGAGGGAGAGAGAAAGGTCTTCCATCTGCTGGTTCACTCCCTAAATGGCTGCAATGGCTGGAGCTGGGCCATTCCAAAGCCAGGAGCCAGGAGCTTCTTCTGGGTCTCCCATGTGGGTGCAGGACTTGGGCCATCTTCCACTGCTTTCCCAGGCCATAGCAGAGAGCTGGATTGGAAGAGGAGCAGCCGGGTCTCGAACTAGTACCCATAAGGGATGCCAGCACTGCAGGCCAGGGCTTTAACTCACTGCACCACAGTGCCAGCCTCATTTATTCAGTTGCCTACTGATGGCTGTGCAGACTCAAGATACAATGATGGTGATGCATTACTACCACCATTTATTTTGTGGTTCAAGCTGTCTCACGTGTAGCCACCGGGAACTCCTTCGAGGGGATCCTTGGGTCCCTTCAGCATGGCTCCCTCGGGTTCTGAGTCCTTCCTAACTTTGTGGAAACATGAGATGGCCCTTGTACATGCCCTGCCTCGACCCAACTATCAGTCATACCTTCCAGGACTGCCAGTTCCTTTGGCTGAAGAAAGGGACTGAGAAACCAAGCCCTTGGTCCTGGAAAGACCTGGGAGAGCCTTGCTCCAGAGTCCTCTGGGCAGTCAAAACTGGGAAACACACTCATGTGTACACGTAATTCTACACTGAGGTGTCCGTATTGGCTTGTAAAGCCATGATTTCATGCTGATACCACCACTTCTCATGCCACAAGGGCTCATTCTGGCTTTTCCACTTTTCTTCTTTGTAACTTACAGTTCCAACAACAAGAAACTGACTCCAGTTCACAGCACATTTACTTCTCTGCTTCCTTCTGGAATGCTTGTTCAAGCGATTTCATCATTACTCATGTATACAGCTGTGAACAAGAAATTTGCTAACAAGAGAATGGTATTTGTGTGTAGTTCTTTTTGCCTTTAGCCTTTCAGTATAAAGTCAAACATTCCTATTTTCCAAGGTTGATTCCTTTCTTCCCTACCCCTTTTGATGTGCTTATGTTCGTGCTGTAATACAGTTCCGTTTGTCTGTTACTGCCTATATGCCATTGTTGGGTTGCTCCCCCCGCCTCCACAGCTCCACTGGGAGAGCTGATTCTGTGTTAGATGAGATCATTTGCTGTAATTGTTCTTAGGGTGCTCGAGTTTGAGAAGGGTGAAGCTGTAATTCGGGCAGCCACAGAGTGATCCTTACAGGTGATGGACATTAGCTAATTCAATACCTTGAACCCCCTCTGGTGTGTCTTCCTGAACATAGACTGGCCAGCTAAACATCAAACCCTGTGTTCCCTGGAATAAGGGTTTCATATGTGACCAGGTTCTTCCAAGCAGATGTACCCATAGGAAACTTCAGAGGTGACAGCTGCACGGGGAGACCAGGACTTCTGGGGAAGCTGAGGCAGGCTCCAGTACCTGGTCTCCAACACCAGAGATGCTGAGCTAATGGGCAGTGATGGTGGTAGGATGACTACTAGAACACTCCCAAGTGATCTCCGTGGGCCTGGCATTTCTATACACCTTGGACTGTCTTTTCAAGGATACTTGAACAGCAGATAGCCTTGAAACCTAAAGAAAGCTCACTCTCTCTCTCTCTCTCTGAGCATGGGAAGGGAGAGAAGGCAGGTAGCCAACAGCCCTGCATGAGACCACATTTTCCTAACCCAGGGTTTCTCTCTTGAAATGTGCCCACTGCATGTGCAGACACAATTTGGCTTACTGGAGCTCACTGTGGGATCGTGGCTTGTTTAACTAGCACAAGATACTGTTCTGGCTGTCGCTATTGTTAATAGACTGCCTTGTCTCTGACCCTCAGATACTGTGCTTTCTATCACTGTACACACACACACACTCTTTTTAGATTCTGTTTAATGTTGGATCAGTGAACTTATAAAGTAAGATTATTGCAATAATGGACTCCAATTGGTTTGTGTCTCCTTGCAACCACTTGGATAATTCCACAACATTCTAACTTTGAACTTGCACATTTGACTTGCTTTTTTGCCACTGGGACAATAGACTTAAAAATCAATTGTCGGGGCCAGCTCTGTGGCACAGCGGGTTAATGCCCTGGCCTGAAGTGCTGGCATCGCATATGGGCACCAGTTCTAGTCCCAGCTGCTCCACTTCCAATCCAGCTCTCTGCTATGGCCTGGGATAGCAGTAGAAGATGACCCAAGTCCTTGGGCCCCTGCACCCACGTGGAAGACCTGGAAGAGGTGCCTGGCTCCTGGCAGCTCCGGTCGTTATGGCCATCTGGGGGGTGAACCAGCGGATGGAAGACCTCTCTCTCTCTCTCTCTCTCTCTCTCTATCTCTGCCTCTACCTCTCTCTGTAACTCCGTCTTTCAAATAAATAAAATAAATCTTTAAAAAAATCAATTGTCAGGGTCGGTGCTGGGGTCTAGTAGTCTAAGCCTCCACCTGCAGTGCCAGCATCCCATATGGGTGCCGGTTCGCATCCCGGCTACCCCTCTTCCAATCCAGCTCTCTACTAATGTCCTGGGAAAGCAGTAAAAGATGGCCCAAGTCCTTGGGCCCCTGCACCTGTGTGAGAGACCTGGAAGAAGCTCCTGGCTCCTGGCTTTGGATAGGTCTAGCTCCAGCCATTGCAGCCACCTGGGGAGTGAACCAGCAGATGGAAGACCTCTCTCTGTCTCTTCCTCTCTCTGTCTGCAACTCTGCCACTCAAGTAAATAAGTAAAATATTTGTAAAAATCCATTGTCAGAGCAGGCAGCTAGCCTAGCAGTTAGGATGCCTTAATCCCATATTAGAGTACCTGTGTTCAACACCTGGTGTGTGTGTGTCTGTGTGTGTGTATGTGTGTGTCTTCCTCTCAAATACATAAACTTTTAAATAGCAAGTTGTCTGTTGGAGGTTTCTCTCTTGTGTCCTGGTAACAATGTGACCATGTGAACAGGCCGGCTACACAGCTGAGAAACCAAAGATCTCATGGGAAGGAGTTTCAGTCAGCCTAGCCAGGGTCACTGTTAAAAAATCAGCCAGCCCCAGTCTGGTGAATTAACTAACTGTAGATGCACCAGCCACTCCAGCCAAGACCAGCACAGAACATTAGAATCACTGAGTTGAACCCAGGCCACATTGTCAACGTTTTATAGAACTATGAGCTAAATATATGGCTGCTCTCTGAGCCACAAGAGTTAGGATTGGTTCGTGAGGCAACAGTAGCTAACTGACATGCTACTGCTGCTGTGGCAACACAACCATGCGGCCGTCTGCCTTCAAAGGCCTCAGTCTTTCCTACAGACACCTGGTCCCATGAGCGTTTCAATGTGAGACACCTGGCTCAAAGACTTGATGCTCTACTTCAAAAGAAAAGGTAACGCTGGGCTTAAGTGAGACTCCCATTCTGTGTGGCATTGGCTCCTGCAAGTGGAAGGCTAGACTCGGTCCCACGTCTACGGTAATTTAGGAGGGTCTGTCATGTCCAGAAAATGCTCCCTGGGAAGGCTGCCCTGTGGGATGCGTAGCAATGGGCACTTTGGAGGAGCTCTAGGAGAAGCATGTAGGTGGCACTATAGAAACTAACTAGAAAATCTTCTCAACCACTTCTTGTAGAGAAAATAATTAGGGGGGAAGGGGAGCTTCAGGAACCACTGGGAGTTCACCAGGCAGAGAATTCAGTTGGAAGCCTCAGCTTCCCCCGCTTCTCCCAGCTGCCCTGGCGGGCTCCGGAGAACTGCTCTGACCGCCAGTGAACTGAGCGCTTGCTCACGGCAGAGGAGGAAGCACAGGGTCCACACCGCGGAGCAGACGCACACGCCCTCCTTGCAGAAATAGCAGCAGAGGGAAATGATCCTGAAAAGGAGAAGCTGACAACGGGGCTGCCCAGCTCATTTCCAGAAAAGAATCTCAGAGAACATTCTTGTGTCTCCAAGTTTATTCATCAGAAGAGCAACTGATGCTCCGTGGCTTCTCCCCTGAGCAGTTCACGGATGGCTGCGGTCAGGCAGCTTCGGTAACGTCACTCAGGACAACACACAAGGGCTTGCCCCAGCTTCTGCCACCAACTGAATGCAGGCTCCCTGATCCAGCACGGGGTTTTTTCTTTTATCAGAGAGACAGGGTTTTTTTCTAAGTGTCATTGAGTTGAGTGAGAATAAAGCGGCTGTCAGAAACAAGACCTGGGCCCTGGACAACAGGGACAGAGGAGAGCAGCGCATTCCCAACGTCTACCTGCACACTAATGTTGCCTATCCTAGGGGCGGTGACTGCCTCGGAAGTCGAATTCTCCCCTTGCAGAGACATAGCCTGCCCACCAGGGGCCACTGATGTCTCTCAAGGGCTACAGCCTTCCTTCCAGGAATCACCATCTTCACTCCAGGGTCTCAACCTCAAGCAGAGGTCATCTTTCCAGGGGTCATGGGCTTCACCCCAGGGGGCTCAGTCTTCTCTCCTGGAGCCACAGTGTGCTTGCCGAGGGACACAGCTGCACCTCTGGGTGCTTCAGACATCCCACTGCTCTCAGTGGCCATAGCCTCGCCCCCTGGGGGCAAAATCTTAATATCAGTGGTCAGCGGTTCCGTCACGGCCAGCCTTTCCGGGTGACTTCTTGAAAAATTCATAGCAGAGGAGAACCAGAATTGTGGCAAAGGTGTCGGGGTGGACTCTGGAGAAAAATCATTGGGAAAGGATGAGATTCCTGCCTCTTCCTTTCTATCTGATTAATTTCTGGTACTAGAGCCACCCCAGGTTCCAGTCTGCTCCAAACATCTAGACTTGGAAGATCTCAGAATGTACCCACTGGAGGCTAGAGGTGAAACCCACCGCACAGAAGCCACGCTCCGCCACCCCAGCATGTTGACACGGCCCCAGCCTGTCAGTGAATTTGTCCCATTTCCAGTGAATGACCCCAAGGAGGAATCTACCCATTCTTTATGCTGAAGTCTTCATTTTGACCTCTCTGTCTATCCCATTGGCAAGACCTTTCTCCCTAGGCCTAATTCCTTACTTACTGAATCCCGAGGGAGAAGCCTCCTGTGTTCCATATCACAAGAGGCACCGGGGACAAAGCCGAGGGCAAGGGGGGCCTACGTGACGCGTTCTAAACAACCGGGCTGAAGCCTTGACTCAGCTGCAGCTGTCTACAGAACCAGGCCCACACTCCCTCTTCTGAGGCTGTTCCAGCTCCTACCAGCCAGGGCAGCCTCTGCTCTCAGAAAGAGACACCAAAAGAAGCCAAATTCCCTTCTCAGTTCTTGCCATGAAGGCAGGAGAAACATGGAAACTATTACCTATACTGAGTGCCAGCTGAGCCAGTACAATTTTTATTCTATATCTTATTTAGACCTTAAAATAATGTCCAGCGTAAGGATCATTCCCATTTTACAGGTAGGGCAAGGGAAGCTCAAAGAAGGCAGTCAGAAAGGCCAATTGTCCCAACAAAGACCAGAGTACGTGCTAGCCTGACATCACGACGTCTCTTCCTTCCATGCGTTGTTGCTTCACCAAAGCATTTAGACCTGGGAAAAGTGGCCCACCAGTGCCCAGTCATGCGACACCCAACCCAGCGTGCAGGGCAAAGCTACTCACCATCCTGCACCAGGAGGTCATTCAATGTGTAGACAAGGGGGAAAGGGCCATTGCCACAGAAAGTGCCCCTGACGTCATCCATGTCCAGTGTCCACACCATAGCCCCCCCGAAGTGCTCTCTCTTGACAAACATTGCCTGTAAAAACAGTAGTCCGTTAACCGTGCTGGCCGCTCTCCATGCCGGGTACAATGGCAAAAATCTGAAGATAGCCCTTTCAGGAGGCAATGCAGTGGGGTGCTTAATAGCCACGGGGGGTCTTGAAAAATCACATAATCCTCAAGGTTGCCTCATTTGTTAAAAAAAAAAAAAGGAATAATAACATTTGCAGCATCTTTAGAATCCAAAGAATTCCTAGATACACAGATGGCAACATGGGTGAAACTTAAAGACATTATGCAAAGGGAAATGATAAGTCCTGCATGAGCCCACCAACGTGAGGTATCTACAGCAGTCGATTCATTGATACGAAAAGCAGAATGGTGATTTCCAGCCCCTGAGGCAGGGGGGATTGGCGGTACAGATTTTTGACCAGGAAAGATGAAAAGTTCTGGAGAGGGTTGATGGTGATAGTTACACAGCTATGTAAATGCACTGAATTCTACCAAACTGTGGGATTGGAAGTGGTTAAAATGGTCATCTTGTGTTCGATGTGAAGTAGGAATGCTGCGGAACTTCTCTTAAAGAGCCTCTCATATAAAGCATTTGGGTCAACACCTCGCACAAGTTGAAGCTCAGTGAAAGTTAGTTACTATCCTTCTGGGTCCCCACAATCATACTAAATTACAGATGCTGCTGTTTTGTTTAAAAATCACTTCTTTATCTCACACTAGTGCTATAAAGTACAGAGAGGATTGTAGTCTTTTCACATATGAGAAAATACAAAGACTTACATCTGTGGTTTTTAAAGCCTCAGCCCTAAATGGCAGGGTACATTAACTCAAGTCCAGGGCCTACGCTTAGCCTGCCGATGACATCACGGTATAGAGCAAAGGAGATCCCCTCACATCCAAATAGCTGTGTGAGTTGGTCATTGTGCTCCTTTTTGGGTTTTACTTCCCCCAAATGTAAAATAAAATAGAAGGAAGAATCCAAGCATTGTGAAGTCTGGAGCTGTGAAGGCTCTAAAGTTTACCCTATTTACAAGCTAACAAGTTAGCCTGCCAGTTTTATACACACACACACACACACACACACTCTGTACCTCTTGATCAGAGACTGTTGGCAGCTACAGAAAAAGAGAGTTGCCAGAATAGCACCTTGAGTTGGTTCGCGCTTCCAGTTACTCAAAGGGCCATGTGCTGGAGGCTTAAAGTTCCCTGGCGCGTGCAGCCGGGTGTGCACCACAGAGAAACCGCAATGTGATCAGACTTGGAGCTTTTATGGGATGGTGGCACATCTGGCCCTGCTCCCCTCCAGAGCAAGTGAGCTTTGCTGTGCGGTGTAAACAAGTCCTCATTAGGAAGCGGACCTTTGCCATCGTCCAGTGCCAGCAGTGGTTTCTGGGGAAGGGGGACCGGCAGGGCTCTATTTTTAGCATAGTGAGACGGCTTCCTTTGCTCAGAATACCAGACTATGCAGCAGCACCAAGAAATCCTGGAATAATTATCTCTCAACCATGATCTCCAGGCTCTCTTTTAGCTCCAATAGTCTCTGGTCAAATACCATTAATGCCTCACCCCAAGCTGGGCTCCTACCCCTCTCTAGTTCTGCAAGGCACAGTCACTCCCCTTTAAAGCAAGCCCACCCCCAGCTGCTGGTCCTGGGGTCTTCCTCCCACATGTGGAGTCGATGCCTTCTCTGATGTCCTGTGGGTCGGATGTTTAATCCTATCCAGCTGGGTAATTCCACTGAGTCCTTGCTCTTTCCTGCCTTCCATTCCCACGTCACGGAGTGAGGCGGTGAGGCTGGAAGCCACGCCTGCCCCAGCAGGGGAGATCTGCCGAGGCATCTCCAAGAATCTTTCTTGCCTTCCTCCACCACATTGTGCCCATAGAAAAGCCACCTGCTGGGGCCAGCACTGTGGCATATCACACAAAGCCACAGCCTGCAGTGCCAGCATCCCATATGGGCAACAGTTTGAGTCCCAACTGCTCCACTTCCAATCCAGCTCCCTGCTATGGCCTGGGAAAGCAGTAGAAGATGGCCCAAGTCCTTGGGCCCCTGTACCCACGTGGGAAACCTGGAAGAAGCTCCTGGCTCCTGGCTTCAGATTGGCGCAGCTCCAGCTGTTGCACCATCTAGCAGATGGAAGACCTCTCTTTCTCTCTCTGCCTCTCTGTAACTCTGCCCTTCCAATAAATAAATAAATCTTTAAAAAAAAAAAAAAGACATTTTGAGGTCCATGCATAACATACATCCTTTCAGATGCACACTCTCCATGAGCTTTTTCAAAACTCTTCTAAGCATGGATTTCAATTTTTTACTAAATAAGCCTATCATTTTAAAAAAACTATTTATTTATTATCTGAAGGGAGGGGAGAACAAGATAATGAATCTTCCATCTACTGGTTCTCTCCCCTAAGGGCTGCGATGGCTGGGCCTGGACCAGGGCAAAGCCAGGAGCCTGGAGCTCCATCAAGGTCTCCTACATGGGCGGCAGAGGCCCAGTAGTTGGCCATCTTCTGCTGCCTTCACAGATGCATTAGCAGGGAGCTGGATCAGAAGCAGAGTGGCCTGGACCAGTGCCAGTGCTCAGATATGGGATGCAACGACACAGGTGACAGCTCAACTCACTGTGCCACAACGTCGGCATCTAACCTTATCTGTTACTTCCATGTTTCCATGAACCTTCTGAAATGCCTTCGCAGAACAGTGCTGTGACTTCTGCTTGCAAGATCCAGTACCCAGGCAATAGCCACACCTTGAAACTTCTCACCCGTAAACTGCCTCTCCTACCCACTCTGGCCCGGACTCTCCTTCTCTCAGAGCTTCCCAAACACCAAACCGATTACCCATGGAGACACACTAACACAGCTCCCATGGTTTTTCCTAAGAACTACTGAAAGTCAAGAGGCAGAATCAGGAGTTTCTACACACATCAAGTCTCTCGGGTGATTCCGAAGCAGGGGTAGGTTCAGGAACCTCTAAGAGCAGGATGTTTCTGTTTTAATTCACTTTGTATAACAACCCTCTCAGACTCAAGTGCATGAAACACCTGAGTGGGCAGTCTCGGTCACTGTCAGGTTCTGCGGCTCTCAAACTTGCAGGTCATGCACCTGCTCGGGAACCTGATTTTTCCCACAACATGAAGACTTACCTCTTTCACCAGCCTCCAGGTCCTTCCATAAAGAACCTCTGTTGCACTCAAGTTCTTCTTTGAACCTGCGACAAGCTTTCTGCCCCTCCGAGCTCTCCTTGCGACACCTACTCCTACCCCCTCCCTCAGGGGGCCTCCCCTGGCTCTCTCACCCCGCCCCCTGTCAGTCATACTCATGCCATGCTTAGTATGATCTACCTTGTGTAGGTATTTACCGGCCGTGACATCATCTTGTCCAAAGGAAAAAAAAGACAGCATCCTCCCAAAAGCTGTGTGAACTGAAATATTTATTCCCTCAGAATCAAGATTCCTTCTTTTGAAAATAAGATAGTTGGACTAGAAGGGTCTGCACATTAAAACTTAAGTTTCCCTGACACTCCCCAGATCCAGTCATCCTCACCTTTTCACCTTCAACCAGTCCACACCATGCATGTGTGTGATCACACACACACACACACACACAGTGGACCAGGGCCCATGGAAGCCAGTGGGAAATGATCTGCTGGAGCAAAGGAACCAGCCTCACCTTGTAACTGAAGCTGATGGCGTCGTCATAGCCGACCCACTCCTTCCCCTTGTAAGCATAGGGCACGTACTGGTAATCAATCCAGTGCCTCTTCGCCTTCCGCACAAAGGAGCAGACCTGCCAGGAGGAACAGCGAGTGAGCTCCATGGGGAAAAGCACCAGCAAACTGTTCATCATTGCCCCAGGAGAGCGAATACAGGAAGAAGACGAAGGAAGATCAAAGAGAGGATGCGAAGGCACTCCCACAGGCCCTCCTCTCTATTCTGAGCAAATTCCTGCTGATACATGTCCCTCTCTCTACTGCCCATGGCAAAAAAAGAGAGAGAGAGAGAGAGAGAGAGAGAGAGAGAGAGAGAGAGAGAGAAACAGAACCAAGGACTGGATGCCCTCCTGAAGAAACCACGACAGGCTTTGGTAGGTAACACCAGTACCAAAGTAGTACGAGAGTACGAGCAAGGTATCTGATGACCAAACCTAGGTCCTTTCAAGGTGTTTTTATAATCATGTCTCTCCTCTTTCATTAGACTCCGGCACAAACTGCCCCCTAGAGGTAGCTAGTTATCAAGCTAGCCCTTGAACTTCTAGCACTTTCAAAGTTCCTAAAGGCAGGGGAAAGTAGGTTGTCACAACCTGCAGAGCATTTCAGTGTCTACTGGGTGCCGGCTGTGTGCTAGGAATAATGGTGCAAAGAAGCAGAGGTGCTCATGTGCTGTGTTAATGTCTAAGTGCTTGCCTTTTTCTTTGGGTGCTGGAAAGGTTCTGTCCATCAAACTCTCTTTGATCCAAACTATCCTTAAAAAACATTACTCCAGCCGGCGCCGTGGCTTAACAGGCTAATCCTCCGCCTTGTGGCGCCGGCACACCGGGTTCTAGTCCCGGTTGGGGCGCCGGATTCTATCCCGGTTGCCCCTCTTCCAGGCCAGCTCTCTGCTGTGGCCCGGGAAGGCAGTGGAGGACGGCCCAAGTCCTTGGGCCCTGCACCCACATGGGAGACCAGGAGAAGCACCTGGCTCCTGGCTTCGGACCAGCGAGATGTGCTGGCCGCAGCGGCCATTGGAGGGTGAACCAACAGCAAAAAGGAAGACCTTTCTCTCTGTCTCTCTCTCTCTCACTATTCACTCTGCCTGTCAAAAAAAAAAAAAAAAAAAGAACATTACTCCAACTATGCCATCACTCATCACATTTCATTGGACTAGCAGGAAACACCTCCAGCCAGCTGACCAACCAGCCAGAGACTGGAGAGACCTTGGCATCTCCAGCACTGTCCAAGGTGAGGGTGTAGCCTTCTGCCTGGCACTCCCTACATCCCCAGTGCCTTTCTACCTGCTGTCCTCTACCTGGGCAATCCTTCTCAGCTTGTCACCCCTGCTCAGAATTCTCCCATGCTTCCAATGCCGCTCAGAGTCTACCTGCTCCCCGAGGACTCCCAGGTCCCTGCAGCCACGTGCTCGTGTGTCTCTTACTGACCTCGCTGATGTCTTACATTGCCTTGGGTACATGTCTGTTCCCTCCACTCCCGCCGTGGCAAACCTAAAGATGGGGATGAAGGAGTGCAGCTGGGGGAGAAGAGAGCGAGGACCTCTGCTATGGGAGGTCATGGGATTGCTTCAACAGAACCCAGCAGTGGGGAAGGAGGAAGTCAGAGGGCAGAGGTGAAACAAGATTGGCCATGAGTTGTTAGTGATGGAAGTGAGGTGAGGAGGACATGACTTCTTCGTGTTTGAAATCAAATTGTACATATGTATATATATATAATATGAATACATTTTACTTAGAAGTCAGGATTTACCCATTCAACATTTAAGATCCTTTTGAGGGGGTGAAATATCTGTTCCCTTCCAGACTCCTCTGAACTCCTTGTCCCTAACCAAGGACTCAGATAACTTCCCCCAGAGAAAAGGACAACCTTGCGCATGGCAGATTTCCCTTGCCCCAACAGACTCCTCCTTGCCTTCCCTCTTGCCACTGCCCCTTGCTCTGATCCTTGCCCCAGCTGGGGCAGGGGAGCCCTAACTTCCAGACAGAGGTTCCTACTCCCATCACCTCATAATAAGCCAGGAAGCCAGCTTGCTTGGTGTACTTTCCTGGAGATGCTGGTCCGATTGCTTGGGCCTGCAACCCATGGTTAGTGGCTTTGAGGAGGTGAAATGTGCGTCCATAGGTGGGGAACCCCATGATGAGCTTCTCTGAGGGTGCCCCGAGCTTTCGCCAGTAATTCATGGCATATGCCTGCAGGTAGAAGGAACGCAGACCCGTCCCTGTTACTCCGAGCCCACGGCCTGGGCTCAGGGGCACATTCTGGGCCACCCGGGACCTGTCTTTCTCTTACCGAGGATTTGGGGTCTTCGGGCAGAGAGAACAGGGGACTGTTGTGCCCTGTGAACTTTTCCCAGCTTCCATGCAAGTCATAAGACAAGACATTAATGAAATCCAGGAGTCTGTGAAGGGCAGAAAGAGGAGGCATCTCGGTCAGGCAGGCCAGATCTTCATGTCAGATGAGCCAAATAGCTGTACGTGGGGTGCCAGAGCAGCCCTGCTCTGTCCGCCTGTGGAGCCCGCCCAACCTGTGCCACCCACCAGAGATGCAGCCACCGGCACAAACTGCTGGCTGGGGACAGCTGTGCATCAGGGTCTAGGCATTCTGGGAGTATCCTGAAGGTGGGCAGGAAACACACTCGGGCCTGATACCACTCACAGAGGTCTGCGTGGACGCCCCAAAAGATGGCGGTGCTACTCCAGGGCAGTGAAGGAACGTGCCTCACCACTCAAGCAGCTCCAGGAAGTCACCTCCTCCTGAAAGCTCTCGGGACCACCAGGTCTAGTGAAACATGCACCAGGCCAGAGATGCAAGGGTGCACACTGATCTAATCTAATTTCAATGTGGCCAACGGCCTAAGTACACCAAGTTCAAACTCAGGATAGTCTGTTTGCCCGAAGTCACCACGCTGTAGGACTCCGAGTCCTGCCTGGCCACGAGGTCAACACTAACAAACTGTGTGCTCACCTTCGCTCCCATGTTGGAGCTGCCCTTCCTATCGCCATCACTCACAGGCCCACCTCCCATCCTCGCCTTTGGTCTGCATCTGCGCCACTTGCTTTATCTGCAAGTCCTTGCTTTCTGAGATGGAAGGAAATTAGCCCAGAGACAGCGTGTCCAGAGAGATGTGTGAGCTACTCTTGGGCAAGCCTTGTAACTTTTGCATGGAGACCTGCTCTGAGAGCAGGGTGTGCCTGGGCGATCTACTTCTGTTTTTGTAGCAGTGCTGGTCACTCCTCTGTCCCTCCATGCCAGCATCACTGCATAGTGTATGCTTAGAGCTGGACTCTGGGCAGGAAGAGGCCAAGTCCATGGGATTTGCTGCAAGAAAACCCTGCCCATGATAAGAAGGAGAGCTGGTTCTTCATCACCTCCCGCTGATCCTCTATAGAAAGCATCGGGGCATGCTGGAGCAAATTCTCCTGCCTGCCTGTGGCCCTCAGCCCACTCCAATATGCACTGACAGCAGGGCGGGCACACGGTGAAGTCAGAGGCAGAGGCTCGACAGCTCCAGAGTTCTGAGCTCAAAACCCTCCTCCGCCCCGCAGTGGCCCACCCCATCAAGGCACTCACTTTCCTAGAAGGCGCACATCGTAAGATGTTTGGACGATGTGTGGGACCCCAGAAACAGCAGCGGAGAGCAGCAACCGGGGACGCTTGATGAGTAGTGCCTCCCTTTGGAAGGCAAACAGGAGCTCCTAGGGGGAAAGAGAGACAGGCACGTGGACCCTCGCAGGACAAGAGTCAGGAAAGCAAGCGTCACGCAGGAAACACTGAGCCCACGAGCCAGGCTCTGGGGACCCAAAGGGGAGTCAGGCGCTGTCCCTGCCCGCCTACGGGCTCGTGAGAAAGGCAGGCGTAGGCTACCACGGTGACTTCACAGAAGGGTGCAGGCAGGCCCAGGAGCACAGAGCTCAGGCGGACGCTGCCCAAGAGAGTCCAAAAGGCTGCACAGACAAGGCCACTCTCAGGCTCGGGGACTGGAGCACCCATGGGGCACCTGTCAGCAGCAGTTCCGCCAACGCCTGTAGGTGACGGCAGCAAAAGAACACTGTCTTGCCTCGCTCCTGCCCTGCCCCTGCCTTGTGCTCCTCCCCTGCCATGAGCCCAGACACAACACAAAGTAGAACCATTTCTGCATTCCGGAACTTCCAGCCCGGCCTTACTTCAACTAAGAAGAGAAAAGTCCACCGGTCATGGGCAGGGCTGCCTCTGAGCCCAGGGTACAAGAAGAACAGGTCGAGACCGTCAAAGTTGTGTGTCCTTAGCAGGGATATAACTGAGTTGATAAATTTTTCACGGCTGGCGAATGAAGACAGCATGGCGGTGAACCTGCGGAGAGAGCAGGAGTGAGGCAGGGAGGGCTGTCTGCCGAGCCACAGCCTCCCCGGGACCCTCGCAAGCCGGGTGCCCAGTGGCCTGCACAGCCCACAGGGCTGGAGGGAGGGAGGGCTGAGCTCTGGCTTCCCTGCCTCTGACATGCGGCTCCCAGCACCAGGACTGAGCACCCAGGAGCAGCCGGGAGGATGAGGCGGGAAGCTGCAGACACAAAAAGTGCACAGCCCGCAGTGGTGGCACTGGCTGCCCCCAGCTCTGCCGCCAAAACACGGCACACCCACTGGCAAGGCATTTGCTGTCTGCTCACCACCAGGTACCCAACCCCGTACCTGTCCCATCGCTGACTGGATCAGGGGAGGGGACTGAACCAGCACTTCTGGAAAGATCCACGAGCCCATTTATGAGTCTGAGCTGCCTAACCTGGCAGAGGCCAGTGCTCTGTGACGGGGCACCCATCCTTTGGTTTTACTCTCCATTTGCTTGTTTGCTTTCTTCTTCTTTTTTTTTTTTTTTTTTTCTATTTTAGTTTGTTTTCTGTTCCATAGTGAACAGAAATTTCTGGAAAAATTCCAACTTATAAGAGCCTAACCTTAAGTGATTCTAGGCTAGCTCTGTGAGTGCAGAAAATGAGCAGACTCGGAGGCAGATGGGCCTGGGGTCCATTGTCTTGTTTTCCCTCTCCCAGTTGGATGCTCTCTGAGGGGCCCATGGGAGCAATCTGGCAAGTTCCACAACCCCCACGACTCTTGCTTTCTCTTGGAACACACACAGCCACGGTGTAAGCTTCTCCTGAGCAGTAATGACATAATGTATGCGAGGGCCGGGCTTGTGCCTGGAGTGAGAGAGGAGATGCCTGGTGCTGGGCACAGCCATTTGTCGGCTCACACACCAATCCTTCCTCCATCGCACCCGGAGGTCCCGTGGAAGGCGCATCCTCCCTCACTGCGGCCACCAGCTCCCCCTCTCGTGCAAGGAGGCCTCCGCCGTGAGACAGGGGATGCTTCCCCGGAGCACAGGCAGGCCCTTGTCATCCCCACACTGCCCTGTGGAAGGTGAGGTGCTAACCAGAGCGGCCACCAGGCCCATGCACCAAGCCAAGCATTCGTGTGTCACTTCCTTCCCTCTAACACACTCTGCTGAGGTTGATGTCACTGGCTCCATTTATCCAACAAAGAAACCCAGGCCCTGTGAGATGTGGGGTTTATTCTTCCTGTTCTGAACAAGGCCCTTGGAGACAAACCTCCACCTCGTTTTGTCTCTCATACCCTCCCACCTGCCTTCTCACACTTGTAGGAACTCCTGACTCCCCGGCCCCCCATGCAAGAGGCCCGGGGGTCCCTTGAATCCAGGTCAGGAGTTGGGGCTGTGTCTGCACCAACTTTGCCAGCTGCAGGGCCACGCCGGCTTCTTCTCTCCGGTCTGTCCTCACTTCTAGCCCACGAGTGCCACCCTCCCGAGAGAAGGTGGTGATGCAGTCTCACCTGGTTGTGCCAAAGTTCCACCCTCCAATGGACAGCAGTGTTTTCAACTCTCTGTTCCTAGGGGGCAGGAGAGAGAGTTGTGAGCTGGGTCCTCAGTCTATTGCTTCACTCACTGGGAGAACAGTGGGAAATGAGGGGATGGGAGGCCAGGGAAGCAGAGGAGAAAGGAGATGCCGGGGAGGAGAGAGGAGAGCCCAGGAAAGGGGAGTATAACAACCACCCCTGAGTCATCACAGCCCAGCAGCTCCCAGGCTGTTGGCAGCCCACCAAATCCCCCACACCCTCAGGATGCTTCCAGGAGAAAAGAGCTACCCAAAACATTCCTCCATTTCAACAACTGTCTATGGAGCAATGACCATGTGACTGCTTTGGGTGCTTGAGAGACGTCGGTGAACGGCACACACCAGCTCAGCCTTCAGCGCCCTGTCCGCTGATAGCCATTAATGCCCTGGCGAGACTTCCCTCACAGGACCGCTTGGGAGGGGATGGCTTGAGCACGCACTTTCTGAGCACCAGCTCTATGCCAACCACTGACCTGGGCACCTGCAGACGCAGGAGACACTGCTGCGCCCCTGGAGGAGCTCACCACTAGAGGGAGGCAGAGAGGGGAGAGAGAGGCAACAGCCAGCCAAAGGCAAGGAGGTGAGAAAGAGCTCAAGATGTTTGTCACCGGGGAGTTCTGAAGGTGGGAGTGCTCCTGAGAGGAGGCTAGGACTGGAAGAATCGGAGAGAAGTCAAAGGGTAGCAGGGAAGTGGGTTTAATGCTCCTCTTGTCTCTGCAAAATCTGAGAATCTGACCCCCAGGCCCAATACAAACACACCTCTCTTTGAGTTTGTTGAACTCTGGGTAGAAAATTCGCTCATCTTGGACATCCTTAGCAACGATCTCATTGTCGTTCATTGAGGCAAACGCGAATATCAGGTGTGTGCAGAGAAACGGGTCCAGGTCGTGGGGCAGGATGGCGGCGGGGCCCGGTCGACTATGTGCCCAGTTGGTGAAATAACACACCAGCTTGTAGGCAGCACCTGGCGAGGGAGAGCATATAGGAATTGGCAGAGACCAAGAGGGACAGGGCCCAGCTTGCAGAGAGCAGTGGGAATGCAGTCCAGGAGGCCAGGCCACTGGAGCATCCTCTGCTCCCTCCCCACGTACACCCTGCAAAGCTACGCCAAGTTCCTGTCCTTCCCCTACGGCTAAGGTCCCGGGGTGGAGAAAGAATGCCTTTTAAATCCTGGTCAGAATAGATGTGCAAGTCTGGATTCTGGCACAGACTGAGTGCCACAGCCGGTGACCAAAATCCTCCACTGAACTGCAGTGGATCAATAACCCCCGACGACAGAGCCAGGGGAGGGCGGGGCTGAAGGGGACACTTAGTGCAGAGGACATCTCAGCCAGGGCAGCTTCCTGGCCCTGGAGGGCAGAACACAATTCCTTACCATCGTGGCAATCCAGCACAAGAACCAGCCCTGCAGAAAACAAAGGGGAGGGTCACACAGGGGTTTACCACACAACCCAGCACAGCCTCTGGCGAGCTGGGCACCCCCTCCAGCTGCAATGCACAGATGGAGACACAACTCGTTCCCTCTCCTCTAAAGTAAGCAAGTGCCGCTACATCTACCTAAGTCCCTTTCCTCTCAAGTGGACACCATGTTTATCACGTGCTTTGCACAGGGCCAGCAAAAACTTTAGGCTGTGATTCTTCACCCTGGCACAAATGTAACAGTATCGACATCCTGGATCCCCCTCCACTCCAGAGATCCTAATATGTAACAGTACCAACATCCTGGATTCCCCTCCACTCCAGAGATTCTGATTGGTCCAAAGTAAAAGACAAGCATAAAAATGTCTAAGGAGATGGCTGCAGAACCACTGGTCTGCTCATTCCCCCCTGGGTCCCTCTGACCCTTCACTGTGTCCGTCCATTCTTACATAACCTAGGCCCTGAGTCCCAGGCAGCTCTCTCAGGCACTAGAGAACTAATCAAGAAGCCTGCTATTTGCTGGAGTAAGTGACACTGCCAGGACCTGCCACACTCACCAAGCCACAGCAACAGCCTCCCCATCTCAATGGTCTGACGGTTGCGAGGCCAGAGCTCCAGCCCTTTATAGGAGCTGCCCCGTGTGTAGAGCTAGAGCAGCACCCCAACACACACACACACACACACACACACGGCCAGGATCGGTGATCTATGAGAGTCACGGTGACCCCAGATCCACGTGTACTCCCTCCCTACAACAACTGGGCTCCCAGAGCCAACAAAGCCCAGCTCTGGCTGACACTGGCAGGGAATTGGGTGTCCATCACGGGCCAGGACAAGGGCAGGGCAGCACTCCCGGGCCTGCCTGGTGCTTAGCCCCACTTCCTGGAAGTCAGTCCCACATGGCCTGTGTATGGGAAGAAACACTGTGTTTAGTAATAAGTCCATTGTTGTAACTTAGTGCTTGGAGAAGCAGCATAATATGAGGTTATAATAATATGAGACCCAGCTTTGGGCCTAGGCTTTGAGTTCAGGGGTTTTGTTTGTTTGTTTGTTTTTCTAAGAATCAATGTATTTTTTTAAGATTTATTTATTTGTTTGGGAGGCAGAGTTACAGAGAGGCAGAGGCAGAGAGAGAGGTCTTCCATTCACTGATTCACTCCCTAGTTGACCACAACGGCTGCTGGGCCGATCCAAAGCCAGGAGCCAGGAGCTTCTTCTGGGTCTCCTATGTGGGTGCAGAGCCCAAGGACTTGGGGCCATCCTCCACTACTTTCCCAGGTACATTGGCAGAGAGCTGGATCCTAAGAAGAGCAGCTGGGACTTGAACTGGTGCTCACATGCAGGGTGCGGCTTTACCTGCTACACCACAGTGCCAGCCCCAAATTCAAGGTTTTAATTATAGATCTGAATCCCTGTGTCATGACCTAGGAGCTTCAGAATCATGGACAAGTTACTTTGCTTCTGTGACTTTAGTTTCTACACCTATAAAAGGGAGATAGCGACTCCTAGGGTTGTGTGAGGCTGAGAGAGAATGTATGAGAACGGGTGCCTTCAGTGCTTTGCACATAGTAAAGACTCAGTGAACTGCAGCACAGTGGGGTCTCAGTCTCAAAGGCTGACACTTGCCAGGCAGGTGATGTCAGTGGGTGAAGCAGATGCGGTAACATAGCTTGATTTCTGCATTCTTAGAGGAACAATGGTTCAAGCCCAGTGACACACTTCCACCAAGCTTCGCTGTCAGACAGCTGAGAAAGACTCGGTGTTGGTGGAGCCTTCAATTTCTCAAGAGAGAAGACACAAATCGGAATTTTTAAGTGAGCCAACAATATTGGAGTCAGCGTATGCAGCGATGGTGAGAATGTGCCACGACCCTCGGCAATGTGATGAAGACACGTCTGGACGTCTGACAGCCAACTTGGGAAAAGTGTAACAACCACAGTATCAAGAATAAACAAAGGTCTGTGTTAGCCCCCGCTGCTAGCAGCCATCAGTTGTCTCCCTCTGCCTCGGGGGTCCCAGGCCGTATCTTTCTCCTCATAAAGATGTGTCCCTGCTCCTAATCCACACGTGCTAACACAAGGTACTAAGCAGGGGTCGATATAACACAGAGACTTCAAAAAGTTCATGCAAAGGGCTGGTGTGTGCCAAATAGGTTAAGCTGTCACTCACAATGCTGGCATCCCATTTCAGAGTGTCAGTTTGAGTCCCAGCTGCTCCACTTTGATCCAGCTCCCTACTGATGTGCCTGGGAAGGCAGCAGAGGATGGCCCAAGTGTTTGGGTCCCTGCCACCCATGTGGGAGACCAGGATGGAGTTCCTGGCTCCTGGCTTCAGCCTGGCCCAGGCCCATCCTTTGCAGCCTTTTGGAAAGTGAACCAGCAGATAGAAAATCTCTCTTTCTCTGTCTCTTCCTCTCTGTCACTCTGCCTTTCAAATAAATAAATAAATAAGCAAATCTTTTTTTAAAAAAAAATGCATGGAAAATGATGTGGTAAAAAACCTATACATGGATTTCAAATACTTTTGCACCAAAAGGATCTTATCTTTTAATTCTATTTTTACACAAATGTTTTGAAGTACCCTCCAATGTGACCAAGAAAAATAACAATGATCAGTGGCCAGATTCATAGAATATCTATCCTCATTTTCAGTATGAACAAAATCAGGAAAATCGCCATTTTTAAAACAGCAGTTTTCTTGGCTATTGTGGACTAAAACAGTAAACAGTATAGAATATCTTGGGCAGGGAGAGCTCCCTGGAACGCTGTGAGAACCTCACTTCTCAGAGACTGGGTCTCCACCTGCTCCTTGGTCTTTGCTTTCGTTACATATTCAACAATAATCCTTGAGCACGTGCCAGGTGCCCCTAGGAACTTGAGGCAGTTCCTTCCTTCAAGGAGCCTATGGCCTCGTGAACAGGTTGGTCACGTCCCCTGTGTGTGTCTTTTTTCATGGAGAAGCAGCATGAGGGGTGCGGTGAGGAAAACATGAGTTGTTTTTATCAAATAGATCGAGATTCAGTTCCTACTCTGTACTGGGTCCCTGGAGTCCCACCTGGGCCAATGTTAACCTGTAAGGGAGGTAGTGGTCTGAACACTGGATCAGGCTTGGCAATAACTTGTATTATTGGTTAGGTTAACCCTGATGTGGTTGTCTGTTCATTAATTGATACGGAAAATTCTGTGATGCTGTGATACATGTATACATTGGGCTTGTTCCCCAGTTCCTAATTCTTGCCGTCTGTTCTCTGCTCTGACTTCCTGTTCTATAAACTGCAAGCACACACTTGACTCCTAGGGCCTGGTCCGGACCCAATCTTGCCAGGCTCCCACTACCCCAAGAGCTACCCGGCTTCCTTAAAATCTTCTTGACGAGGAATGCCAGCCACTCTCTACTCCCGAGTCCCCCACCTGCTGGCACCCCTGCTGAAGACTGCACAGCACAGATTCTCCACTGGGCTTGTGCCTTTCCACACAGACTCCTGGCTGTACCCATCACAGATGCCAAGTCCGCCTGCCCATCTGAACCTCATCCCCTGCAGCTCAGCCTTCTGGGTTCCCACACTGCCGCAGTGGCAGGGATGGATCTCAGCCCTGACCGCTCCATTCCTGCAAGAGTAACTGATGATGCTGAGAACGCCAAGACCTAACAATGGACCTGCAAGAATGACCTCTGCTTAATTCAGGGATGACCGTGCCAAAGCGCAGGCAACTGTGACTCTGTGAGCCTAGCAGATGATTAACAGCAAAATGCTGAATGAGGGTTATAGAAAATCGGCGTGCCGTGTTGTTCTGTTGGCCCTCATCCTTTTCCCCAAGTTCTTGTTGTCAAAAATAATAATAATAATACACCCATTGCTTTTTATTTTTACACAGCCACCCAGACGCTCAGAAAATACTCCTCCTCAGCACTTGGGCTCTTCTCACGAGGGAGATTAGACAGTTACAATGTCTCTTGTTTGGGTGACTAACTGAAGAAATTCCTACACAACTGCAACCGCTTTCATATTCTAGAAGATTTATCTAGATAAACCAAGCTCTCAGTGCTTTGGTTTTAACAAGATGTGACCGAATCCCTCACAGCACTCTTGTGAATGCAGAAGTAGGACTTGAACAAAATCAGTGGCTTGAATAATCTGAGAATCCAAATAGTGTTGACTACAGATCAGTGTCAATTCTCCAGTCAGTTATCCAATCTTGACAATGAAGATTTCCCCATACTTGATATAAAAGATGATTTGGGGTGGTGGGTGAAGGATTTTTTATTTTCATATCTAATGCATATGTTTTAATGTATACCAGAGAATATATATTAGCATATAAACCCATACTTTCATAGGCCTTATTTAAGCTTAAATGTCGAGGCACTTCAAAAAAGAATATCTTTAATAAAATAGTAAATGTAGTGTTATTTGTTTAATCTCTTTAGGTGTCATTTTGGTAACACTGCAAACCTAAACACACACATCCTACAACCCAGTACTTTCCCTTATAAAAATGTATCACACAGATATACTAGCCCAAATATGCAAAGAAAGCACTGGTTTGTTCATTGCAGTTTTATCTGTAACACAAAGTAGTAAAAGCAAAACAAAAATCCCAACTGACGAAAGGACCATCATTAGGAGATGATGACTACGTCATTGCACGTCTGTCCGTGGTCCCTTTCTTTGCCTTTTAAGCCAGTGGTGCTCTATTGGTCACAGTTTTGCCCCCTGGGGACACTTGACAAGGTCTGCAGACATTTTGGGTTGGAACAATTGTGGAGGGTGTGCGTCTGGTACCTAAAGCATAGAAGCCAAGGATGCTGCTAAACACCCTGCAGTGCACAAGGCAGCCCCACCACAGAAACTTGGGCAGTACTGATAACTTAGTAGTGCAGAGGGCGAGCAGCCCTGGGCTAAGCAGACAGCTCTTTGTTGTTGCTGTCATTGTTCTGTTCCTTTCATTCCACACAAACTTGAGAGTGCATTACTATTTAAACACTTGCAACACTAGATTTAAAAATTAAACAAAATGGGGGCCAGCATTGTGGCACAGCAGGTGAAGCTGTTGCCTGTGACACCAGCGTCCCATATGAGCATTGATTTGAGTCCCAGCTGCTCCATTTCTGGTCTAGCATTCCTGCTGAAGTGCCTGGGAAAGTAGAGGAGGATAGCCCAAGTGTTTGGGTCCCTGTACCCACTTGGGGGACCCAGATGGAGTTCCAGGCTCATGGCTTCAGACTTCCCAGCCACTGAAGAAGCCATCTGGGGAGTGAACCAGTGAATGGAAGACCCCCCCCCCTCTCTCTGTCACTCTGCCTCTCAAATAAATACAATAAATCTTTTTTTTTTTAATTAAACAAACTGTCTCCTTTATTACAAAGTGAGCTGTTTTAGTGAAGGATCCATAATTGATCTCTCTTTGTAGCCCCAGAACCAGCAGTTAAGTGGTCTGGCTTTGGAACAAACTGAGAAACAAGCTGAGAAAAAGTACAGCCAAGGAAATGAGCACATACAGGCTTAGAAACAGGCAGAGCGGGGCAGTTGGTCGAGAAAGACTTAACAATGTATCTGACAATGACCCTATATTTCGTGGATGCTCTTAGGGGAACAGAGATGACAAGTGTGAGATGGCTGGCTCGGGCTGACCACTCACAGTGGCAACTGTTGCTGAAGATTATTGCTATCGGCAGTGAGGTCAGCACCTAACAGTACTGCACTAATTGTCCAACAGGTGGAACCAATTGACACCTGGGGTCCTCTCCTACTCTAAGAGTCTATGGCATTGCCCTGAAAGCAATTCATTCATTCATTTACTCGTTTATTCAACAAACATGTATATTCTACCCTTACGATGCAATAAAAAAAAATCAGAAACATTCGAAACTAAAGATGTAACTCAGATGTCAATCCGGACTGCCTGCCCCTCAGTGGTCTGATTCAACTCTGGCTGTGTCACCCAAAGCATCCTGTGGTCTGAGGGCGCAGGCTTTCTGCACACAGCTTCCTGGTGCGTGATTTAGACCTTGGTCTACCTGTCACTGGGGGCTTACGAAGTTCTAGGGGTACATGGAGTCCCAGCCCAAGTTCATCTAACAGTGGCCCAGTGTGACCCTGGGCTTATCCCTGTGGTTAATTCCTTAGGACCCAGAATGTACACTGGAACTTAGTCAGCAACAAGCAGAATCCTCACCTCATTTCACGGACCTATGGAAGAAGCATTATTATAGTAGGAAGGGCCAAGCAAAAGTTCTTGGAATCATGTATGAATACGAGCACCCACAATAAAACAACATAGTAAAGGAACGCAATACTAATTCCTAGAGGAACTGCAGAGGGAAAAAATGCCACCCCCAAAGACTTAAGTAATTCAGAGGTGATGATTTCTAAGACATCTTCCTTAATTCACCCAGTTGGCTGCTGCAAAACCCAGATAAATCCTGGAGAATGTGTTGGCTTTGAATTACAACAGAATACCTGAGGCAGCTAACTTATAAAGAGAAGTGGGTTACTGAGTTCAGTTTTGGAGGTTCACAGTCCCAGATGGGGCCATGGTTTGGCCTCTGGAAAGGGAAGTGGTGGCGACAGGAAATCGATCATATATTGAGCCAGGAACAGGGGACTGGGGCCCAACAGTACTCTCCTAAGGCAGGGCCCCAGTGACCTAATGACCTCTCTGCAAGGCCCCATCTCTTAAAGTTCCACAGCACCTCCCAATACCACCACCTTGGGGACCCAGCCTTTATATATGGATGTTTTTTGCTGTGGGAAGCCTGTTAGCAAACTCCACTGCTACTCCTGTTGCTGGTACCACTGGGCTACTGTCATTCATTGCCAGCTACCCAAGCTTTGTGGCTTTTAAAAAAAAAAAAAGGCTTATTTGTTTATTTAAAAGACAGAATAATAGAGAGAGGGAGAGATAGGGGCAAACTTCCATCACTGGTTCATTCCCCCAAATGGCCACAACAGCCAAAGCTGTGCCAGGATGAAGCCAGGTACCAAAAACTCCATTCAGGTCTCCCACATGGGTAGCAAAGACTCAAGTGCTTGAGCCACCTTCTGCTGTTTCCCAGACATCTTAGCAGTGAGTTGGATCAGAGGCAGAGTACCTGGGACTCAAACCAGCACTCTGAAATCAGATGTGGCCACCCCAAACAGAGGCTTCACACACTGCCACAACACCCTCCCCAGCTACCCAGTCCTTGAATCTTTGCAGCACTACCACCAGGTTTAAGTCCCAGGTGGGAATGTTCAAATGGCCAAACCAATTTACCTGCCTATACCCTAGGGGCAAAGAAAACTGGGGCCCCCCTTTAAGTTCCCACTGCCTCCCCCCCAAATCACAACCATGCAATCTATTTTAAAAGCACACCCAGCATGTTGCTTCTGTTTGAGATTCTTACTATGGCTCACAGCAGCAGCAACCCAGCTGCTCTGTCCCTGCCTCATCTAACCCGGACTGCAGAGACCCTCTGTTCTACTGTGCTTGAGGTTCCTTCCACAGCAGCACTTCTACACCATCACTTCCATCTGGAATTCTTCCCCAGCCCCAACCATCAGCTAACCCACACTTAACCTTTAAGACTCACTCTTTAGATCTAGTCCCAGGTCAGCAAGCTGGCAGAACAGAGGCTCCCCCACGCACATCCCTTATAGCAACAATTACATGGGAGTCTTGGGATACAGGTAGGGCATTGTGAAAGTCCAGTGGAGCCTAAGACCTAGAAGGGTTGTTTCAAAGAGACATACACCTGCCCAGGTGGAAGCCTGGCCAACCAAGGTCCCAATTCCAAACCTGGAAATAGTGACATTCCCCTGTAGACTTAGCTACCATCCTGTTTGACCTTTGTTGTGCTACCAAAACCATCCACTCAGGGTCCCAGGAAATGTCGTGCATGTTAGTGGCTTAAGTGACAAGCCTGTGGGTCTGTCAATCTCACTCCCAGCTCTGGATGCTGACAATTGGCTCCAGCCCCCTTAGCTGCAGTCTAAGGTCAGTCCTGCCTGCCCATGGACCCTCAGTATGACCTCAGTCCCACTGTGGACTTTTAAATAGACTGTAAATCAGCTACAGCCCCACCCACCACCCTTACCTGCAGTCTGGGAGAATTCCTGCCTGCCCAGGGACCCACTAGAAGACACATCTGTCCAGGACCCCAGTGGTAGCCATGTAGACTTCAGTCTCAACTTTAAACCTGAAGCAGTCCTGTGGCTCAGATCCAGCCCTTCTCAGCTATGACCTAGGGCCAGTACTACCTGCCCAGAGATCCACTCAGTTCCCCAGTGGGAGCACTTCCAGGGACCTAAAGAAAGCCACACCCATTTGTATACCTTAATGATGGGCCCTCCGTCTGCAGACCCTGAAACAGATCCTCACTGCAGTGCCAACCTTACCAAGCAAGGCCCTGGAGGCAGTGCAGTCCACCTAGGGACCAGGAGGATCCATGACAGGAGAAGACCTATTAACAGGCCCACCAACTGCAGACTCTACTGTGGACTCAGCAGCAACCCTACGTCCCATCTTCAACCCCATTCAACTGGGATCCCAAGAGGCAATTCTCAGCCCAGCGACCCAACAAGAGAAGGCCTTTACTTGATGAAACCTGCATGTAAAGACCAGTAGAGGGGCCAGCGCTGTGGCATAGCGGTTAAAGCTGCCACCTGCAGTGCTGGCATCCCATACGGGTGCCGGTTCGAGTCCTGGCTTCTCCACTTCCAGTCTAGCTCTCTGATATGGCCTGGGAAAGCAGCAGAAGATGGCCCAAGTGCTTGGGACCCTGCACCCACATGGGAGACCTGGAAGAAACTCCTGGTTCCAGGCTTTGGATGGGCCAAGCTCCTGCCAATGCAGCCATTTGGGGAATGAGCCAGCAGATGGAAAACCTCTCTCTCTCTCTCTCTCTCTCTCTCTCTCTCTGCCTCTCTGTAACTCTGCCCTTCAAATTAAAAAAAAAAAATCTTAAAAAAAAAAAAGACTAATAGAGATGTTTCCTCCTTTCAAATGTACAGACACCAACACAAGGCTACATATGTCATGAAGAATGAGGTATACAGGATTCCATCAGAGGAAACTAACAAAGCTCCAGTGACAGACTGAAAAGAAATAGAGATGAACAAACTGCTTAAAGAAAAATTTAAAATAATCATCTCTGAGAAGCTCAATGAAATGTAAACATAAGCACAATAAGAAAAGTTAGATTAGGCCGGCGCCATGGCTTAACAGGCTAATCCTCCGCCTTGCGGCGCCGGCACACCGGGTTCTAGTCCCGGTTGGGGTGCCGGATTCTATCCCGGTTGCCCCTCTTCCAAGCCAGCTCTCTGCTGTGGCCCAGGAAGGCAGTGGAGGATGGCCCAAGTCCTCGGGCCCTGCACCCACATGGGAGACCAGGAGAAGCACCTGGCTCCTGGCTTCGGATCGGCGAGATGTGCTGGCCGCAGCGGCCATTGGAGGGTGAACCAACGGCAAAAAGGAAGACCTTTCTCTCTTTCTCTCTCTCTCACACTATCCACTCTGCCTGTCAAAAAAAAAAAAAAAAAAAAGAAAAGTTAGATTAATAATGAGTTTAGTAATGCAATCAAAAATATTTTTTAAAGTCAGAGTCCTAGAGCTAAAGGATTCAATTACAGAGTTGAAAATTTTAAAACAGCAATCTTCAACGGCAGACTTGATCATGCAGAAGAAAGCAACATTAGAGAAAAGTCATTTGAAAGGAACCAGTGCAGGGGTGGGGGAACTTTTTTCTGCCAAGGGCCATTTGGACATTTACAGTGTCATCTGTGGGTCATACAAATGTACCAAGTCAAACGTTAGCCTGCTATAGATCTACTGCGTCCCACCTGCAGCTGGCTTGGCAGGGCCACACTGAATGATCCACGGACCAGACATTCCCCACTCCTGAATTAGAGGGACAGAAAAAAAACCAGCAAGACAGCAAGAGGAGTTTATAGAACACCATCAAATGTAAAATAATGTTCCAGAAGAAAATATGGAAAAAGGAGGAGTAGAAAGCTTATTTAAAGAAATACTGCATGAGAACTTCTCAAATCTCAAGTGGTAAACAGACGGTCACATTCATAACACTTAAAGAGCCTCAAAAAAGATAAACCCAAAGACTACCCTGAGACATAGTCAAATTATCAAAAATATAAGAAAGGACAGGCATCTAACCCAGCAGTTAACATGCCTGTATCCCAGGCCGGAGTACCGGGGTTTGATTCCTGCCTCCAGCTCCTGACTCCAGCTTCCTGCCAATGCAGACCCTGGGCTGAAGCAGTGACAGCTCAAGTGACTGGGCTCCTACCACTCCTGTAGGAGACCTGGATTGTGTTCCCAGCTCCTGGCTTTGATCTCCATCCTGCCCAGCTGCTGCAGCCATTTGGGCAGTGAGCCAGCAGACGGGAACCCTGAGTGCCTGCCTCTCAAATAAATAAATATGTGTAAGCCTCAGAGTCTTGAAAGCAGCAAGAGCAAAAAGATTTGCCACAAGTAAGGAGTTCCCCATATGCTATCAGTAGACTTCCCAACAGAAACCTTGCAAGCAAAGTGAGTAGGTACCTCAAAAACTTTGTGAAAAAGCAAAATTTATGGTAACTTTATTTTTGTGCAAGAAAAATTGAAATCTCTCTGTATGAGGAAGAGTCTTAAAAATGGTCATGAAAAATGTACATTATAAAAAATCATGCATGGATTTTAAAATAAATGTATCATAATTCCATTTTCCATGAACTTTTTGAAGTTTCCTTGCATATTCAAAGAGCTGGAAAGACAAAAACACTGCTGACCAAGAATATTACATTCAGCAAAGACATCCTTCAGGAATGAAGGAAAAATGAAGACATTCCCTGACAAACAAAAGCTTGCCTTACAGCAAATGCTAAAGGAAGCTCTTCAAGTTGAAATGAAAGCATGCTAAATAATAAAGTGAAAAATAAAAGGCTAAAGATAAATATGTGGTCAAATTCAGAATACTCTAGTACTAGAATCCTGTGTAAATCACTTT
Source organism: Lepus europaeus (assembly GCF_033115175.1). NCBI lineage: Eukaryota > Metazoa > Chordata > Mammalia > Lagomorpha > Leporidae > Lepus > Lepus europaeus. The sequence goes on along the minus strand of NW_026909375.1, from coordinate 14,379 downwards.
TAACTCTGACACAAAAGTTAAAACAACTCTTAAAAATAACGAGTCATGCACTAGACGATGGCTCATTAGACAGCTGCCACGTGGATGGCACTCCCTCCCACACAGCCTGCGTGTGTATAGGCTGTACTGTCCAGCTTTGTGTAAGCACACTCCTGGTGCTCAAACCATAGTGAACTCACGTAGTAATACATTTCCCAAAGGGAATCCAACACATGACTGTAGCTATAATAACTTGTTAATTTACATAAGATATCAAAAAATGGAAAGCCCGACTCCATAGCATAAAATCCTTGGAGGGATAAAAGTTTGGGGTTTTATATGCAATCAAGTTAAGCTGTTGCCAGCTTAAATTAGAATAATTATGAGATGCATTTTGTAAGCCCCATAGTAATTACAAAGGAAATTTAAAAATTCTAACAGACACACACAAAAAAAAGGAGCAAGGAATCAAAGCACATCACTTATAAAAAAAAAAAGAAAAAAGAACAAATCACAAAGGAAAGAGAACACCCGAAGAAGGGAGCACAGTCCACAATTATTGACTGTAAATCAAATAAATTCTTAAATGAAAAGATAGAGTACTTGAATGGAATAAAAAAAATAAAATCCAACAATACGCTCTCTTCAACAGACTCTAACTTTTAGGACACACGAAGACTAAAGTGAAGGAATAGTAAAACAAACAAAACAATTCCATGCAAGTGATGACCAATAGACAGCTGGAACTGCTACACTTCATATCAGACAAAATAGTCTTCCACAAAAACGTTATAACAGGGGCTGGCGCTGTAGCACAGGTTAATCCTCCGCCTGTGGCTCCAGCATCCCATATGAGCACTGGTTCTAGTCCTGGCTACTCCTCTTCCAGTCCAGCTCTCTGCTATGGCCTGGAAGAGCAGTGGAAGATGGCTCAAGTCCTTGGGCCCCTGCACCTGTGTGGGAGACCCGGCAGAAGCTCCTGGCTTCTGGCTTTGGATCAGCGCAGCTCCAGCTATTGCGGCCAACTGGGGAGTGATACAGCAGACTGAAGACCTCTCCCTGCCTCTCCTTCTCTCTCTGTATGTCTCTAACTTTCAAATAAGTAAATAAATATTTTTTAAAAGTTTCAGAAGAAATAAATCATATCAGCTATCTTATTTGAACACAATAATGTAAAACTAGAAATCATTAATAGGAAGGATTTTGGAAACATCACAAATATATGGAAATTAACACATTCCTGAACAACCAATGAGTCAGAGGATAAATCAAGATATCAGAAAGGAACTTGGGGGCTGGCATATGGTTCTGAATTGGTGGAGACGCTTACATCTCCTGCAGCGCCCGGGTTTCAGTCCTGGCTCCACGCCCAATTCCAGTTCCCTGTTAATGTACACCCTGGGAGGAGAGCAGATGATGGCTCAGGTGGTTGGGTCTCTGCCATGATGTTGAGTGATATGCTGGAGTTCTCAGCTTCTGGTTTTGGCCTGGCCTAGCCCAGAAATGGTAGGCATTTGAAGAGTGAACCAGCAGATGACAGCACTCTCTCCCTTTCAAATAAGTTTTATTTTTTTTAAAGATTTCTTTTAAAGGCAGTTACAGAGGAGAGAGGAGAGAGAGAGAACTTCTGTTTTTTTTTGTTTTGTTTTGTTTTTGTTTTTTGTTTTTGAAAGGCAGAGTGGACAGTAAGAGAGAGACAGAGAGAAAGGTCTCCTTTTCCGTTGGTTCACCCCACAATGGCTGTTGTGGCCAGCGCACCGCGCTGATCCAAAGCCAGGAGCCATGTGCTTCTCCTGGTCTCCCATGCGGTTGCAGGGCCCAAGCACTTGGGCCATCCTCCACTGCACTCCCGGGCCACAGCAGAGAGCTGGCCTGGAAGAGGAGCAACCGGGACAGAATCCGGCACCCCAACCGAGTCTAGAACCCCGGGGTGCCGGCGCCATAGGCGGAGGATTAGCCTAGTGAGCCGCAGCACTGGCCAGAGAGAGAACTTCTATTCATTGGTTCACTCCCCAAATGGCCGCAACAGCTGGAGCTGAGCTGATCCAAATCCAGGAGCCAGGAGCTTCTTCCGGATCTCCTACATGGGTGCAGAGGTCCAAGTACTTGGGCCACTGCCCACTGTTTTCCCAGGTGCACTAGCAGGGAGCTGTTGTGATTGTAAACCAGTAGGTAATGTCTGTATAGCTTTTGTATACCAGATTGTCATGTCAGGCGGGAGACATCCCAACCCCGTGTCTGACAAAGCCACACGTACGCTCTCTTCAGTACTTTGTGGTTCTGAGCACTGGCCAAGGGATTAGTCTCTTAGACTGTGGTAGACCAGAGTTCAGCAGAATATAGTCAGTCAAGCGTTAATGGACCTTGAAGTGAGAATAATCTAGTTAGGAAATGGATTTACTCATATTTAGACATTGGAACCAGTGATGTTAAAGGCAAATTTTTTTGTTTTTTAAGACATTTATGAAAGGCAGAATTACAGAAAGGAGAGAGAAATCTTCCAATTGCTGGTTCATTACCCAAATGGCTACAATAGTCAGGATTGGCCCATGCCAAAGCCAGGATCCAGGAGCTTCATCCGGGTCTCCCATGTGGGTGGCAGGGGCCCAAGTACTAGGGCCATCTTTTGCTGCTTTCTCAGGCCCATCAGGAAGGAGATGGAGCAGCCGGGGACATGAACCAGCCCCTTCATGGGATGCCAGCGTCGCAGGCAGCTGCTTAACCCTCTACGCTGGCCCCTGAAATTTTTGGTATTTTTTTGTGATTTTTGTTTTTAACCAAACAAAACTACTCTCTCTCTCCCATCATCAGTAAGTCCATGCTTATTTTACTGGAACTATTCCCAAGCTAAGGACCTATTGATTTACCCACGTGTGATAAGACTCTTCTCACTGAGCACACTTTGAACTGTTTTCTTTCCTTATTACAACCTATCCATCCACCCATTCACTGTGGTCACATACTGAACTGTGAGTAGGTTTGCAAAGATCTTGGTAGCGAGCACTCGTATATGTGAATTAGTCTCATCAGCACAGGTTTCCCTGAACCCAAACATACACATTTTTCACCATAAAAGACTGTTCTTCAAACATTGCTCCTTCTTTGATATCATTTTAACCACCTTGACACATGGACACTTTTAAATTTGTGGGGAAATGGAATTAAAAGGTATTGATTTGGGTTCAAAAAATTTTGAAATCCATTCGTACATTTTTTCAAACATATTTTCCATGAACTTTCTGAAGATTCTCTGGGCACACAGGTTTCCTTGGATTTTAATCTCTTATAGTTTTTTTCTCCATCACTTTTTTTTTTTTAAAGATTTACTTATGGGGCCAGCTGTGGCGCAGTGGATTAACACCCTGGCCTGAGGCGCTGGCATCCCATATGGACGCTGGTTCAAGACCCGGCTGCTCCACTTCCAACCCAGCTCTCTGCTATGGCCTGGGAAAGAAGTAGAAGATGGCCCAGGTCCTTGAGCCCCTGCACCCACGTGGGAGACCCAGAAGAAGCTCCTGGCTCCTGGTTTCGGATCGGCATAGCTCCGGCCATTGCAGAGTGAACCATCAGATGGAAGACCTCTTTCTCTGTGCCTCTCCTTATCTCTCTGTGTAACTCAAATAAATAAAAGTCTTTTTTAAAAAAATTTACTTATTGAGAGATAGAGCTACAGAGACAGGGAGTGAGAGAGAAAGTTCATCCACCTGATGGTTCATTCCCCAGATGGCCACAATGGACAGAGCTGGGACGATTGTGTCCAAATTCCTCCAAACTGCCCAGTTTCATAATTTTACCTAAACTCCAAATTAAGTAATAGATTGTATTTAGTTTTAACACAATCAGTAACTGATCCACTCTGCCAACCCAAGGAACAAATAAATGTTCACCTATATTCCAGCTAGCCACTCTGGGAAGTGAGCGAGCACACAGAAGGCGATGGGCTACACAATGCACCCTGGTGACCTGCCCAAGTGAAGTACCACACGTACTGCAAAACACACAGGCTGACAATGCCTCTTTATTCCATCAACAATCATTTTTAATTCTCTGATGCTGGAATTAAAAACCTCCGGAGTCCACAGACACAGCATGCAGACTTCCTCTATCCAGGGAAAGGGGCCAGGGGCAGGAGAGGTCAGGTGCCAGGCTGCTTTCGGGTGGGAGAAGGAGCCGAGATTTCTCTGTAACAGTCTATGTCAGTTTGCTAATATAACTGAAATGTCTTTAAGCCTCCATCATCTCCAAACTTTTCTTTATGGAGTCTGACAGAACACTCATCCCTCACACACACATCATTCGGGAGCGGGATGGGGGCGTGAAGGAGAAGCTACGGGCTTCACACACGCTCCAGCCAGAAAGTTGGTTTCTGACTCGGTTTAACGGCAAGGAGTTTGTGTACCACTGTGGCGTGTCCTGCCTCTTCCTCAAAGTAGCTGGGCTGAAGTTTGGGGAACAGAAGAGCTCAGAATGTTGCTCTTGTCCCTGAGGGGCATCGAGAGCTGCTTCCAAGAACCCAGGGTGCCCCCATCCCACACCCCACCCAGACACGGGCAATTCCTGAGACAGCTACACGGGAAGCAGTGGACATCTGCGGAGGGGAGGCTGGGGGCGGTGCTCGGGGAAGATGTGGGATGGATTTCTTGTTGATTCCTCCCACCACCAACAACTAGAGATCTGCACACACACCTACACACTTACATTCCCGTGTTCCAAGCCTTTCCTCTCTGTGACTACAGGCTCCCAGAATCCGGCCTCCCTCAGGCAGAGACAGGGCGGATTAACCGCACAGATCTAGGGTGTCGCCCCTCTGTAAAAGGCTCTGGTTGTCTCACGCTGAGGGGCGGGGCACGGGAGCAGATCTGCTTGCCGTCTGAAATCCAACCTACTCGGCCACACTCTCAGGTCCCGGGGCTGGGAGAGGCTCTGTGGGCACGGCATGGTGGATGACTTGATGGTCCCAGCCCACCGTGGTAAGGAGGGAGTGATTGAGCGGGGACCAAGTAGCGTCTCTGACAAAGTCTCTGTGGGCCCGGCTCCTAAACCTACAAGAGAGAAACAAAAACAGTCTGAGCATGGCAGAGACAAGAAAATGCGCACCTGGGGAAGACAGACCCAAAGATGCAGGGCACATTGTCTGTGTGTGGCTTTATCACCAGGACAACAGTGTAACTACCCACGGTGTGTGCCACCAGCCATGCCACCCAGCCCTCCATTCTCATAACAAAGAGTGGCAGACAGAGTGAGGCAGGGACACGAGTCAGGCTCAGACAGCAAGCCACGGCGAAGACAGAGCCCTAACTCAGATCTTGGCTCTGGTGCCTTTTACCCTACCGCAGGCTGCACTGCACAGTCCTGGCTCTTTACGGGAAAAGGCTACATTGTCTCCTGGTGGGAGAGGACTGAAGATTAGACTTGGAAATCCCACCCACCACCCACACTCCTCCTCCCCCAGCAACACAGCCAGCTGTCAACACTCTGCCTGCTTCCGTCAGCCCGTCCCTCCACAGAGGCTATGCCCACTTCTGAGGAGAAAGACGCCCCACCGCCCGCTGCTCCCTGCCCGACTCCGTGTCACGGGATTCCACGCCACACTTACACCTCGGAAAGGCTGGAGTCCAGCACAGCAAGCGAGCAGTCTTCGCTGAGAGAGGCCAGGAAGGGCGTACTGGGAGAGCGAGCAGAGGGTTGGGAGAGGAAAGCCCGAGGATCCCCACCACCACCCTCCCTGGGCCAGCTGCGGCTGAGGTCGCAACCCTGCAAGTCCCCGTTACAAGTTCCAGGGAATGGAGCAAAGTCAGGTTGACCATTATCCTGGCCACAAACCACCGCATCTGGCCCCTCTCTGTGGCCTCGACAGCAACCCAGAAACAGAGGCTCTCCCCGCACCCAGCCCAGGAGCCCACGGATTAGTCACTTTGGGTGCTAAGCAAAAATGAGGCCCCTTTTCAACCATTTTCACACAGCCTATGGAACCCAAGAAAGGTCCCCAGGCTTGAGAGATCTCTGCAGCTCTGAGAGCGGGGCCAGAGTACCGTGTGCTCCAAGGGGCCGCCCAGTCAGCAGTGCTTCGCCTACACAGCCTGTTCCCATTCAGGCCCCTCAGGTCCCCGATGACAAAGGACTGTACCTGTGGGGCGAGAACACCAGCCCAGTGACACACTGCGAGTGCACAGCAGAACTGAGCGCACAGCCCGCACTCTTGGTGTCCACGAGAGAGACAGTCCCATTCTCATCACCTGCAGAACAAAGGGAACACGGTGCAGAGGTTAAGCGCACGGGCTGTGGGGTCAGCCAGATCCAGATCTGAATCCCAGTTTCTCAAGCCTGGACAAGTCGACTGCTCTGAGCATCAGTTTCTTTTGCAAAACAGGAATAACAACTATGAGGTGCTTGTGAAAACTGCGTGAATGAATGAAGCAGCTGTCATTTTAACCATAAGCTATGTCACCGTATGCCTGGCCTCATTACCAAGACAACAGTACCACTCAACACACAATGGGACAGAATTCCCAATACAACAAAGCACTTGCTCTGTGGCTCACTAACCACTAGGCATGCCCAGAATACAGGAGCCAGAACAAACAGGAATCGATTCACTGGGGAAAAAACCATTATGCTCACCAAAGCTAAATTGCAAGTACTTTTGAGTCATGCCCCTTCCTGACCCCTCCATTACTACAATCCATCAGCTCAAGTTGCTGTGCGATGGAGCAGCAAGAGCCTGTGCAGCACCCAGTGAGCTTCCTCTCCCACCCGCCCGTGCCCAGAGCCAACACGCAGTCTGACACGCTGCCTTACCAAAGACAAAGACTTCACTCTGCTGAGGATGCCAAGCCAGTGAAGTAGCAAGGTAGCCAGAGGCATTGCAGCCTGCAAAGGAAAGAAGGATCCAGAATAAAACTCAGAACCCACAGGAAGCACTTTCTCAAAAGAAGTCACTCTAACTCCAAGGAGCACCTTTACTCCGTTTCCCACACCCTGCTAAGGCAGCAGGGTGCTCATTCCTGCACCTCAGAAACTACCTTAATCCATCAGCCTCCTGCGCTTTCCAGACATTAGCTAAGTTTCAAACACCAAGCATGAAGATACCAATTCTGGCCCTCTGCCCACTCATCTGACCAAGCAAATCACCCCCCAGGAACCAGCCCCTCTCCCTCCTTCTCTGTACTCATTGCACAGAGTGGGGTTAGCAGAGCCCCAGCTGAAAAAAATTATGTCACTTATGTCATACACAGCAGTTTTCCTCTGACTCTAGTCAGAGAACATTTCTTCCAGGTAAGCTCCTAGAGCCTCCCCCAGGGCTCTCAGACTCACCCATCTGTGACGCTGGCTTGGGACAGCGGGTATCCCACAGTAAAATTCTATTGTCCTAAAAGAAAGAGGAGCATTCAAATGGTCTCACAAGCCAAAGGACCAACTGCTGGCCAGTTCTCCACACCAGAGACTCTGGCCTACAGAGGGCTGGTGTGTGGTTAGGAGAGCAGAGGCAGCATCTCACCTCACTGCACGAAAGAAACACGGAGTCCTTATGGGGCGAGGCAGCGACACAGGTGACCTGCCCTGCGTGAGCTGTGAAGGAGAGAAAACAAAACATGACAGAGGCAACTGAGGGCTCTACAAGGCAAGCCAGATACAATCAAGGGGTGAGAGGGAATCTGAAGACACAGGCCTGTTGTCATTTAGCAAATTCTGTGAGAGAAAAGGACTAGATAAAACCTAAGAAGAAAGGTTAAAGTGCCGGAGCCGGCCCTGTGGCACAGCGGGTTAACACCCTGGCCTGAAGCGCTGGCATCCCATCTGGATGCCAGTTCGTGTCCTGGCTACTCCACTTCTGATCTGGCTCTCTGCTGTGGCCTGGGAAAGCAGAAGACAGCCCAAGTCATTGGGCCCCTGCATCCGCATAGGAGACCTAGAAGAGACTCCTGGCTCCTGGCTTAGGGTCAGCACAGCTCTGGCCATTGCAGCCATTTGGGGAGTGAACCAACAGATGGAAGACCTCTCTCTCTCTCTGCATAACTTTGACTTTCAAATAAATAAACAATTTAAAAAAAAAAAAAAAAGGCTAAAGTGTTCTAAAACCTAAAAATGTCTGGGCAAAAAACTTGCAAAGATGATGAAGGAGAAATGAGGGGCTTAGTAAGCACAGTGAACTCCAGTAAGGTATCCTGGATACGGGAGCCAAGTTCAGAATAGCAGTTTTCATAACTGGAGCCCCTGTATCTCCAAGTAAAACACACAATTTTTGAGGAAGTTCGGGGTGCTGATACTTAGGAAAATCAATTTCTCCAAAGTTCTCTTGCCTAAAATTCAACTGCCTCTACTTTCAGTCATGTGTCTCCTACCTTACAGAAGGAACACATGGCTCTTACTCATCCCGAACCTTTCCATGGGGTGTAAAAATCCAAAGGTTCCAACCTAAAGAGCAAAAGGGGCTTTTTCCTAAGAGCCAGGGAGCTCCAGAGCAGGAACACTGGCAAAATTCAGTGAAGGGGACTTAGCTTGTTTCAGTCACATCATGCACTCCAGTATGGCTCTGCGCCTTACCTACACCTAGCAAAAACAGCTGAGAGATCTGATAGGTGTTGTAGGAAGACACTTCTAACACATTTGCCAGAATTTAGCAATGAATTCAACTTTTCTTGATAAAAAGTTAAGTCTAACTTATGAAACTGGCTTAACAATGCATACTGGATTTTTGCCTGAAAGGCTATTTGAGAAGACATTTTGTACAAATCAAACAGGCTTAATCTGCAAATCAAAAATGCTAACAAATACTTGAAAGTATATAAGTATATGATAAATGATGTTAGAAACTATCTCTTTTGCAGCTTAAAATCTTTTAGCTAGCAATTTTAAAACATGAGGGAGTACAGTTTTCAAAATATTCTTTTTTTTTTTTTTTTTGACAGGCAGAGTGGACAGTGAGAGAGAGAGACAGAGAGAAAGGTCTTCCTTTTTGCCGTTGGTGCACCCTCCAATGGCCGCCACGGTAGGCGCGCTGCGGCCGGCGCACCGCGCTGATCCGATGGCAGGAGCCAGGTGCTTCTCCTGGTCTCCCATGGGGTGCAGGGCCCAAGGGCTTGGGCCATCCTCCACTGCACTCCCTGGCCACAGCAGAGAGCTGGCCTGGAAGAGGGGCAACCAGGACAGGATCGGTGCCCCGACCGGGACTAGAACCCGGTGTGCCAGCGCCGCAAGGCGGAGGATTATCAAAATATTCTAAGAGTAAACATTTTTGATGATCACTGCTGTTAATCAGAGGCTGTGGAAACCACTTCCCTACAGTCCTTCAATTAGACTTGCCGTGACAGTTTGAGTAGCTCTCCTCTGACACAGAAGGGTGGAATTAAACTGCCTTCCACAGTTCTTTCCCAGCCCTGGAATGAATGGGTGGTAAGCTAGAAAAGGACTTTATTGCTCCCTGGAAAAAAGCTAAGCTCTGAGATAAGCACCATGGAGATATACAAAAGATGAAGAAAGAAAACATTGTTCCTCTGCTCTCAAAAGCTTTGGACATCCATGTCAGGACTGAGACACGAATGAAAGAAATGCTGAAAAAACAGCTAGCATCATCCAGGAAAGCACATCACATGTCTAAGAAATCAAAGGCAAGCATAGTAGACTGGGGGCACTGGCATTTCAACACTATTTGCCCTTTATGTGAAAGCCCGGGAGATGTGCGAGTCGGTGATTTTTGCTCTGGCCTACAGGTGGACCATGTGAGGGAAAGGGACCCAGCCACTGGAAGACCCACAGTGATCACCCAGCATCCACAGCCCCGAGCCGCACTTCATGTTCTAGACATTATCTTCATGAGGAATGGCTCCCAATGGCTCATGTTGCTAATGAAAGCAAAAAGGAAAAACGTAGGGAAAAAAAAAAAAAAAAAAAGATGGTTCTGACCAGGAAAATAAACATTTTATGAAGGGGAATATTAAAAAGTTCAAGAATGTCAAGGATCTACTGTGACTGGCTCAGGCCAGGACTGCATGCCTACGAGGAGAATGACAGTGAAAAGGGCTTGCAAGCCATGACATAAAAACGGTATTCTGATCTACAGACAGGAACCAATGAACGACCAAAAGAGCCGAAGGTTCCAGGTGTGAGACAGGCTTCCGTCTGTGTGCGGAAGGGCCTGAAAATGACTGGGCGCAGGAGAAATGCACAGCGAGCGGATGGACCAAATGGAAGACGACTCACAAGAGCCTGGGAACCAACAGTAGAGGAACAGCAGAAGCGGAACAGGACTGAGAGTCTGAACTCTCTGTGCTCGAGAAGGAGGTAAGATCATCAACAGAAACAGGGAAAATGAGGGGCCAGTGTTGTGGCGTAGCAGGTTAAACCGCCAACTGTGACACTGGCATCTGTGAGTGCTGGCTGAGTCTCTGCCGCTCTACTTTTGATCCAGCTCCCTGTTAATGTGGCCAGAAAAGCAGCAGAAAATGGCCCCCAAGTTCTTGGGCCCCTGCCACCCTTGTGGGAGACCAGGGTGGTGTTCCTGGCTCCTAGCCCAGCCCTGGCCATTACAGCCATTGGGGGAATAAACCAGCAAATGTCTCTCTCTCTCTCTCTCTCTCTCTCTTTGTAACTCAGCTTTTCAAATAAAATAAATATAACTTTAAAACCAAAAAGAAATAAGGAAAATGAGAAAAGGGATAAGAGCAGATATTGGAGCCTATAATTTTAGAAGAAAACTAGCAGGCAGGCGAACACGGAACTGCTTCTCCAACACCCAAGCAAAGTTCAAATCACCCACAGGGGAAAATAAAAACAAAACAGCTAAGGCCAGGACAAAAAAGAAGGAATACTCACCTCGGTATGAATTTAGCACCATCTGCTGGGCAAGGTCCCAAACTTTGATGCTGAGAAGCAAAAGGAAACGGACACTTAAGCTTGATCTCTCCTACTAACATAAAAAGGCTCAAACAAGAACTTCCTTTCAGCAACACGTCTCACGTCCTTGCTTCCTGGACTCTTCCTATGGTCCATTTGCAATGGACTGCAAAAAGCATGCTATTATCAGTCAACAGCTTCTTATGCCCTGAGCAGGTTAATAGGACAGCAAGGACATGCAAAAGAGGCCCAGAGGTGGGAGCAGCGAGAACAGGGACCCACCAGAAGTCTTTGCCACCACTGACAGCCTGCGTGCCGGAGCTCAGGACACTGATGGTAGACACGATGTCATCGTGCTCGTACTTGCAGAACTTACTGACTATAAGTGTCTCATTCTCATCCAGCTCCCACAGTTCAACCGCACCTGGCGGGGGTGGTTGGGGTAGGGGTTAGGGGTGAGAGAAACATAAGCTTGAATTATATCAAGACAGAAATTCACTTCTAAGACTCAGGTAGTCATCGTTACTAAATGAACATTGCTTTTCTCATAAAAGCAAAAGCCACATCATCAGAGGGGTTAGCCGACTTCCCAGGCTTGTCTTTCTGCTGCATTACTGTCTTCCTAGTAGCAACCCAGGCAACTACAAGGGGGAAGTGCCTCAAAAAAGACAGGAAAAGGCAAAAGTCTCTAGAACCCATGTTTCCACTTCCAGTGAGCGAACAGGGCACAAGGATGAAGACCCCCTAACTGTCAAAGCAGCACACAGTCCAGTGACGCTAACCCTTCCCAACTATTTGGACACTCATAAATATCTGCTGCACTTGACTGTGTGTCTTGCACTTGGTGTGAAGAGCAATCTTCGACGTGCCCCTTTTAAACCGCCGTGCAATGAGGTTTTTTTAGTTTCAAATTTCGAATTTTTTCAGTTTCAAAGTCTCCACTGCTGAGCCTGACATTCAAAACGAAGAATGCAGACATTTAAGAAGAAAATGGAAGGCCTCAGCATCATCTTTAAAATCAAGATCATCCTAGGTCTAGGTTGAGGTTTCTAGCGCACGGTTAGGAGGGAAGGGAAATGGTTCCAACCCAGTTCTTAACTTTGTTGTGGCTTTTCCTAGGATAGCCCACCTGGCAATTTAGAATCTTGGAAAAGATATTTCCCACCTACACAGCCTTTTGCATTCAGGACCTACACTCTCGGGCTCCTCCACGCACTGGTTCGGAACATCACTCAGCCCAGCCAACCCAAGCCCCAGCGCTCCATGCCACACGAGGAGATGAAGGGGGGAAGTGACTCACCTGAATCAGAAGCCACGAGGATCCCTCTGTCCCCCACCCACGTGAGGTCTGCCACTCCGGCCTCTGTCTGGACGCCAGCGGAACAGAAGCCCTCGTTGGGGGCCGCACGGGGGTCCTTGAAAAGCCAGAGGGAGCCGGCCCAGCAGCGGCCGCTCAGGCTGGAGGCCCCGAGGAGCAGCGCCCCATCTAGGGGAGGGACAAGCTGTCAGCGCGCGAGGCGTGGATCGGCCGGTCTCCATGGCGACCGCACCGACCAACACGTGGGCCGAGTCAGGATCTGGGCTCGGGAGCGCGGGGCAGTGCTGGGGACAGCTCGGCGACGCAAGGCAAGAGGTCTGGCCGGCTCGCGGGGCGGGGGTGGGCGGGGAGGGGCATCCCGGGAGGAGCGGCCCGGGCAGGGCTGAGGGAGTTCCCAGGCCCCGATCTCGGCTCACCAGACCGGTACCGCGCAGCCTCCAACTGCCGTTCCATGCAGGCGGGCGCATTCGGAGGAAGGTTCCACTCGCGGGCCGCCGGGGGCACTAGAGGAGGCGGAGTTTCCTTCCGCATCTCCACGGTTCCAGCTTCAATCCTACACCCGAACTGGACGCCGGCCGCAGAGTCAGCTCCAGCGGCAACCCCACGTGGTGCACCTCTGGGCCTCCGCCCCGTTCTGGGGGGCTCCAGGAACTCCACTTCTCGCGATAATTTGTTTCAACGCTCCCATCCCGTTTTCCGGCGGCCGCCCTCGGGCAACAGGTTTTCAGCCCTCCCCTCCCAACCCACTGCGCCTCTTCTCGCGAGAAAAGCAAAATCTCCAGACGAAAGCGAGGAAGGTCGGGGGGAAGAGCACGTTCTCTTCTCGCGAGACTTGTGGGCGGCCATCTTGCTCCCACCCCTGACAGTCTTCGGCCGGGGTCACAGGGACGCCTGGACTTTCGCTGGCCATGCTGTCCCGAGTGGTGCTTTCTGCCGCCGCCGCAGCCGGTAAGGGGTATAGACTCTGGTCTGGCCTACCGGGGACACTGTAAAGGAAGAGAGTCTAGGGGTCATAGGGTTGAGAAGGCACAGAAAGGCGCGTTGGGCCTGGGTGGACCGTGATGAGCGCCGCTTGGGAGGGCAAAAAAGGCGCAAGATCTTAGTGATCGGGCACCGCGGGGGCTGGGAAAGGCAGCGCAGGCTTCACCTGGACTTTGCTGACCTGCGCCTTGTGTCTCCGCAGCCCCCGGTCTGAAGAACGCAGGCCTCCTGGGCCCGGGGTAAGTGTGAGAGGCATTCTCTGTGCCCTTGTTTTCTCTCGTTTCATTTCTCTGTGTCTCGCCCTAGCATTAGGCCAGAAATTTCCTTTCTTGAACACTGGTTCTTGTAACCGCCCGGAATGTTGTCCTAAGAGGATAAATAACGTGCGCTAAGCCCCGCCCCTCTCCCGTGTGACCTTCAACCTGACACAGCTGCTAAAGCCAGAATCGAAATTACAAGATTACATACCCAAGAGCAGATGTTACTACGTCAAACAGTGCAGCATGTTGGCTTCCAGCGTCTTCCCGCTTCTTGCCTTTTCCTGCCGGATCATGTTGGAGAAATCATACGTTGAGGCCGTAAACATTTAACTTGTCTAAGGTGCAGCGAGTTTGTACGGCTCGGCGCCTGCCTGGTGGAGCTCCCACACAGTCTGGGGTGTTCGCAGCTGTAGAGTAGTGGTCTAGAGTGGGGGCCGCGTAGAACCTGGCTCCTCCGCTTGTGTGACCTCAGTCTTCCTCTCCCAAACGGGGATCATAGTACAGCTTAGAAGACTCTTCAGTCCTGTGAAACGCTAAGATACTGCTTGATACATAGTATATGCTTAAGAAATATTAGCACCTGTCACTATTAAAAAATTATTTCGTAAGACATGTCAGTTTCCTTTACAGTTTCTGTGTATTTCCAGACTTAACCCTAAAGCTTGCAGAATTTATCCCATGACTTGAGAACTGGCGTTCATTGAGTCAGATTTACAATAAAGTAGCTCTCTAGTTGACTGCATCCAACTTGCCAGAGAAGCCATCCATACAGACATGTAAACAAATAATTATGATTCAGGTAATACACAGTTAACCACATGTACAACTTGCAAGGTACGTTTTTTTCTTTCCCACTCCCTATCAGCCACATGAGTAAGTCTCCTTCAGATTACATCTGGACCCTGAGCACTTCTTTCACTGCCAGTAGTCTCTTAACTAGTGCCCTTGGGTCTTGAGTCCTGCCACGTTACAGCCCATTCTCACAAGAAGCCAGGGGGATAATGTCTG